>NC_092641.1:65856571-66011571 GCF_039555335.1 Amphiura filiformis
TTTGTGATTTTCTTCAAAATTGTTGTTTTTACCCCAAATCTGTATTTATATTAAGATTTATTGATGTCTTGCCTTCTTAAAAATGTATACTTTTATACGTTTTGCGCGAATGATTACAAAGTTATTGCACTTTTACTACATGCATGTCTGAGAGTACACAGCCACCTTAAGGTAACGCTATTGGATATAGATTTTTGTCTGATTGAAATATGTGAGCCCATTCTCTCCTGATTTCAAAACTGAAAATTTTATTTTAATCGGATATTCGGTTACAAAAATATGGCCTGTCAAAATGGCACGTAACCAAGAAGTTGGCAACAACTTTCTTTTATTTTTGTTATGCAATGTTGTCAGGTAGGCCTTATTTTCTAATTATATATGCAAGAATTATACAAAGTAAAATGTTCAGATCGGCTACAAAATAAAATGGATGCCTTTGGCAAATTTCCATTTGCATAATTAATTAGGGCCCTAATCAACTTTTCTAATAAGTGGCCCTAATTAATTATGCAAATTGAAATTTGCCAAACGCAACCGTAATTTTGTAGTATAGTGTGTGTTCTACCCATGTAGGCCTACCATGCCTCAGTACCATAGCTCTTTTAATTGTATCTGATTATCTGAAATCTTTACTTTGCATAATTCATGCATGAATTAGAAAATCATCTGGCAACTGGACTTGTCAAAAATATAGAAAATAAAAAGAAAGTTGTTCCCAATTTTTTGTTTTGGTTTCGCGCCATTTTGACAGGCCATATCTCAAGAACCGAATGTAATCTACAGGGCATAAGTTTTAACATACTATAGTATTATTTAAATAGAAAGAAAATCTAAATTTGTGCATTAGCCAATAGGGCCACGGTCACCTAAAGCCATCTTGCAATCTTGCAGATAATTCTGATGTATGAAATAAGACCTTCAAACTTTCAGATATGAAGAGTTCCAGATGCAGGCAGCCGTTTCTGTTTTTTAAATATAGGCCTAAGTTGTATCAAGAGTCATTTCTTGTGGATTTTTTGACTGAAAATTACGATTGTAACATTTCAGAGTAACACATTTTTGTATCAGATTCTTTTAGGCTTGTTTATTATATTTTGTATTCAGGACTAAAATAATATTAATATTATTATATTTAGGGGAGTCTTTTCACAGGCCATTACTTTTTTTGTATAGGCCTATGTGTAATTGAATAAAAAATCAAAAACATTATTGTTTTGTTTTCTTTCCTTCATTTGTGCTTTGTTTTGCATCGAAAGGGCCAATATCAACACCTTGTTTGTAAGAATTATTGTGTGGGGAAATATGATTCTTGTATTTTATTTTATAAACAAAAAGCAAATTTCTCAGTCATAGTCTTGAAACGGTCATAGGTATGCATGCAAAAATATTGCAACAGTAGTCAGTAGAATGTAAAAAAACTGACATAGGCCTACATACCACCAACATGACCAACCACGCATGGGAATTGGGGAAGCAAATACTTTAAAACGAATTATTTCGAATTATATCAACGAAATAAAATTGCAATACTTTAGTACAGCAATGAAGCCGGCCATAGGCGCGGCTAGGCGTATCATACCATACATTGCAAACATCATCATGATCATGACATGCCGTGTAACGCTGAACACGGCACTACAGCACATACATCTCGTATGCAGAGAAATCAAATAGCTAGCCGGTCTTTTCAATCCCATCATTTCAACCTATTATTATGATGTAGACCCGCATGCACGATGATGCGGCCTAGTCGAGCCTAGCATGCATGCCAGTCGGCCTGCTGACTCACCGCGTATTAAATGGCACAAAAATACCTCAAATTTTGCACAAAACAATCCATGATGTCAAATTATCACATCCAAAGTGTCGCCATGAACGTCAGCTTCAACTTCTCCAGCCAAAGTTTTTCCATTGATAATCAGATTTCATGTAATCATGAAATTAAACCTTGTTTGATGTGTATTCCCATTGTCACAGCATAACTGTTTTCCATCTTGCCTTCAACGATAAAGCTGCTGATGAGCGCTGAGGCTACAACCTATAATTAAAGACCGAATTAAAAAAAGACTAGTTTGCGTCTGACGTCATGACAAAGGCGCGCCGTGATTGGTTGCTGGTTGACGGGATGGTATACGCAAGCTAGTCTTTTTAATTCGGTCTTCAATTATACAACGTATGAGTTTGCATAATAATTCATGAACTTGAGACCCGCACCATTGGCGCCACGTGCTAGGTGTTTCTAGAATCCCTATAGAATAAGATTAATTTTAATGCTAATTTATTGCACATGCTGAGGAAGCGTGATTACCTTTTTGAACATTCGGAAATGGCGATAGGCGAATTTATGTATGGCGCAGAGAGGTGGGGATATATATTGGGCTCTCGATATTGGGCGGAAATTAGAGTACTTGTCAGAATATAAATTTGTACAATCGGCCTACATGCCGCGCAATGTGCGGCATTTAAGGTGTCAATTTCAAATCAAACTACCTCCTGGCGGAGGCAGAAAAATGCATAAAATTCAACTTGAAAATTTCCCCATAGCACTGTACAGGCATATTTCTGCTTCAAATTTGAGCAAAAATTGGTGCAAAAAAAAATAAGTCCTTCAAAATGAGGATACTAAGGGCTAAACAAAAAACATGTTGCTCTAGAGGGAGGCATTGGTAAGGGCAACATGTATTTTGTTTAGCCTCAAACCTCCCAGTTTTGAAGGACTTATTTTTTGTTGCAAAATCTGTGACTTTTTTCACGCCCTTAAAATCCTTAGGGGTGGTAGCATTTTGCAAGTTATTTTCTTTTCTGTATATCTAGCTTACTTGTTTGTTATATCACCATTTAGCTATTGAAATACTGAGCAAACAAACACTTAAAGCATCCATATAGCTCATACCATTGTGGAGATATGGCCTTTTCAAATCGAAAATGATGCGAATATTGTATTTTTTTCTGAATCAATTGTCACCCAAACCCTCAAGTTTCTACCCCTGCTACAAAAATAAAGAAATATGTGGATCCCATTCAATGCTTTTAATAAATTATGGCATAATGGCAATAAAGCTCAATAGCCAATATCGAAAGCAAAACAGAAATGTACTGACAACAATGCTGCAAATGTCCGTAGGGGCCCATAGTGACCAAATAGTTTTGATTTTTTTAACTCTTTTTCGTACTGATTCAGAACCAAAAGGAAACAAACTATATTTCCCCTTGCAATAGTATGTACATTTCAAATGAATGTAATAAAGTTAAGAAAAAGAAACCTACCACTACCGGGTATTATATCGGGTACCTCTTGCATAAAATACTATGCGCCACACACCATGCTTCAGACATTTTGGAATTTTTAAAGCTTTATAGTACCATCATCGATTTGAAGTCTCCTCAGCAGTTATTGTGACCACGACCAGTTCGCTCATTTCAAACAATGTAAATGATGCAAAACCAAACTAGCTGTTGAGGAGACTATTTAATCATCTGCAATAACCCTGCCCAGAAATCCAAAAGTGGTAGCCATGCCAGTACCACCAAGGAAGCTATTTTTGCATGAATTTTCTAATTTCTCAGAAAATACATCGTCAAATTTCAGGATAGTAATGACAAAAATATGATCTATTGTGTGATACCAAAAACTCATTAACATTGAAAAAAATCAAGGGGTTATAATGTCGATCGGGTTACGGACCTTTAATAGACAAAATAATAGCATATTTGACATCTCTGAAAAAAATAAATTGTCACTAAAAATGCCTATTTTCGGCAAAAAAAGACCCAAAATCAATTTTTGTCCTCAAAAAAATACATTGAGATGCCAGGTTTTTAGTTCTAAAAAATAGCTGTTCGCAAACCACACAATCCCCCGGGCTGGACAGTCAGTAAAATGTAACCAATTAGTACCCATACCTACTCCACCCACCCACCACCCAGTTGGATTACAACCCCCCACCTCTCTGGACTAACTTTGAACATCTCCCATCCCATACGAACTAAAAAAAATAATTTGGCACTAAATGTAGACTGTACCCACCAAGTTTCATGCCCATCCAACAGTTTTTACCAATTTGACCTCAGATGACCCTTGGTGACCCTGAAATGACCATAAAAATTGGCTCTAAATGTTGACTGTACCCACCAAATTTCATGCCCATCAGACAGTTTTTACTAATATGACCTAAGATAACCCCTGGTGACCCCAAAATGACCTTCCAAAAATTTGGCTCAAAATGTAGACTGTATCAACCAAGTTTCATGCCCATCCAACAGTTTTTACTATTTTGACTTCAGATGATATCTGGTGACCCCAAAATAACCTTCCAAAAATTTGGCTCTACTGTTGACTGTACCCACCAAGTTTCATGCCCATACGACAGTTTAACTAATTTGACCTCAGATGACCTCAGCATAACCAATACAAACTTGTTCTGTCTCGGGTCAAGATGCACACACCCACCAAGTTTAAGGAACGTGCGACCCCTAGTCTCTGTGAAAATAGGCGCAAAGTAAAACTTAACCAAAATGGAACACACATAAACAGTATACAGAAGGAATACACTATCGCAATACCCTCCTGCTAAAGCCAGGGGGATAAAAATGAATCTACACATAACTTTACCTTAAATATGATATATAAAACAAATGTTCACCGCTAAAAACTTTTTACACTTTTTACCCACCCCCCACCCCCAATCATATGGTGCCAAGATCTTGAACGCTGTCATATATATATAATTGTTTACCATTCTATATTAATTTCTTGTTCACATGTATGCCTTGTTGATATAATAAACTTCTGAGATGCTATGTAAGTAGAGTCAAAACTCTTTTAAAACTCTTTATTTCAAAACTTTTTTTTAAAACTTTTAATTTCGGCACACAATGCGGCCGAAATAACCAAAGGCAGGGTTATTTCGCCACCCATTTATCAAAAAAAAAAAATTAATATTATTAATTTTTTCAAAGATAAAAACTCATGGTTAAGGGGCTGAAAGGCACTAACAAAAAATGCAACTTGCAGAAAGAAAAGACATGTCATCTCTGAGAAAAAAAATCAAATGTATGAAGAAGTGGCTGAATTATCCCCGGTTTATGGTACCTAGACCCTCCCTCGGGTCCATGGAGAACGACTGGTAATGCAGATTACATAGCATTAAAAATCAACCCAATACATGGACCCTCCCATCTGTAAGCAATTTGCCTTCCAGTTCCCAGCATTTTGTGGGAGTTCACTTTTACCGATTTGGGGTCACGCAATCTTTCTATTATATACCTGCACGTCCATGTTTTCACTACATTAACGTTTGTGTAAGCGACTAAAACAACGATATTGTATCCGACCAATCAACGCAGCTTGGCAGCGCGGGGATATTTGAAGAGTCTTCCCCAGCTAAATAATGTGCAAACATTTGCAAACCGCTCGCGATAATATACGCAATATGGACAATAGGCCTAAGTCCGAGTCGAGTGGTTGCTTTTTATTATTGCGCGTACCATGGGTCTATCAGACGCGTGCCACTTGAGCTCAATACCTCTCAGTTGTTGACAAGTGTCCCATCCAATCTTACGTCGCATCCCGCGGCATAGCTTTGTGCTACCATATTTGAATTGAAACTGGGGCGGGGCTTTCATAATGTGACCGCCCTGTGGCTAAAAACCATCGCCATCTCTCATGTGAAACATGTAAAAGGAAGTGTCACATCACCTGCGGTAGAATTTCACCAGCCGAGTTTAGATGGATGTCGTCTCAAAATTCCTCCTGGATTTGCCCTCGTTGTTTACTGCATGAACTTCCTCAACAGATTGATGATGTTCCTATTAATTTGGAAGTACCCCAACATGACTCTTTTACAGCAACTAATATAAAACATCTCAAGGGACTCAAAATTTTAAATCTAAATCATAGTTTTAGAAAGTGAACCGGACATACTCGGAATTACAGAAACCTGGCTAAATGATAGCCATACAAACTCTGAAATTCATATTCCTAACTACTAATCTATACCGCAAGGATAGGACAGATGGCTATGGAGGAGTTATCTTGCACACCCACATCCACCGACTGGAGACTAATTTGATCACATTGTCTCCGTCTCTACATGGTAAGATCGATACCCTTTGGGTGAAACTGACTCTTCCATGCTCCCGCCCATACAATCCTTGCTGGTATTGTCAATGGACCAAAAGTTTGTTGTGAACTTTTTGAAGATCTAGATTCTGTACTTAAAGAAGTTGATGGTATAAGTGTTATGTCAAGAACATCTGCTGAAACCCTCTGTACGAGGGGGTATCAAAAAGTTTTAGAAATCGCCCAGAAGTGAAAGAGCTCTATCAATGAAATTTTGTCAGTGCAATCACTGGTCTTATGTACACTATGATGCAAAATGGTCTCATAAAATGTTTACTTTTTTTTACAGGCGCTAGATGCCAGTACCTGCCTATGTAACCGCATAACTAGCAAAATGGAGAAAATTGAGGCATGTAGCATGATTAAGTTCCATTTTAAGGGTTACAGTGGCCAAAAAATCTATGATGAAATAAAAATTCATTTTCCAAAAAGCAACAGTGACAATATCACAATCACCACCGAAGATAACTTTCATTTCATCATCGATTTTCTAGGCACTGCAACCCTTCAAATGCAGGATCTTAATAATGCTGCTTGCCTCAATTTTCTCAATCTTGCAGTTTATGCGCAGTAACTGGGCCAGCAGGTTATTAGCATCTAGCGTCGCCTGTAAAAAAAGTAAACATACTTATGAGACCATTTTTGCACCACAGTGTACATAAAGACCAGTGATTGCACTGACAAAATTTCATTGATATAGCTATTTCACTTCTGGACGATTTCTAAAACTTTTTGATACCCCCTCGTATAGGGGATTTCAACTGTGATGGTCTCAAACCTAATGAATGGGAGTGGAGAAAACTTAATTCCACCATGTCCACCCACCATCTTACTCAAATTGACATCGGAATCACCATGCTTTGTAACGATTATTTGGAAGGGAGATCTCGAACAGATTGGACCAGTCGAGGAATCAGCGCTCAATGGACTTTCGCGTTCAATTATAATACGAGTATATTTCTATATTGCTGCATGGTTGATGACTGTGTGTGTATTCAGTGGCGTCGATTTGTGGATGAAGAGGAATGGGTTTTTGGCATTGAAGAAAATAAGGGGGGGGTTACAGGACTTTGGCATTTTTTTCATAGGGCATTATGTAATTATTTATTGTTACATTATCCAGAGATGAAACTGAACCGAGACTGGGGGCCAGTCTATATGGTACCCTGCTATCGAAAGCTATATGAGTTTTATTCTCTGGATTTGTCTATCAAAAGTTGGATTATTTTCACGAACAATCCTACAGATGAAATAATTCAGTGTTATATGATGATTTTATCACTCAACAAAAAATATTATATTGCAAGTTGAAATAACCTCCATGCTTTTTGCTGAACCATGAAATGGTCTCAGCCTATATTATACATGTATCTCACTTTCTTACTTCCTTGTTGTTGCACTCAGCAACCTTTTTGTCTTGTTTTAATGGACATATCTTGAAATACCAAGAACTGCAAGAAGGTATGACCTCCCGAGTAATGTCGCATGAAAGAGAATATTAATAAGGAATATAATAAAAAATATTTCCCCACCCGGAGATGACACTCATTATCAAAAAAATTAAAAAAAGGTTGAATATCATACAGGACATACGGATAGCTGCAGCTTTTGAGTTCGGGTATTTTTCTATCGAGGCATTACTGTGTTGTTGATGTTGAACCAAGTTGGATAGATTGGGCATCAGAGTGCGCGTGGGTGGATCGTCCTTCCTTTTTATGTTGGGTTATTGTGGGAGCAGATATTTGGTTCTGGAGCAATATGGCGTGTATTTGTGTAGCAGCTATGCTGCTTATTGTGCAGACTTTATTTTATTGATATGCACATGCATGCAATTTACAAAAGTGCAATTTATACAGTTTTTAGGTATTTTAAGTGCTTTGTAATTTAAGACTAAGGACATTTTATTTTTCAATATTTGTATATTTTTTATAACTTTGTATATCTGTGTATTATTTTAATATGTAAAGAGGGCCCCAGTGGAAAGCAGTGCTTTGTTCACTGATCTGGGCTACCCTCTATAAAGATGCCATTAATAAAAAAAAATAACTTTACCTACCTGACACAAATGTTATGGCATCATCATCATTAGATCCACCTGAAGTTGTTGAAGCAGAACACCAATACCTGTTTTCATCCAATGGATATTCAACAATTGGTATGGTAAGATCAAAGGTAGTGTTGCTCATTTGAAGTCTGTCTTTCTGATCGCCATCAATTACTCCAAATCTATAATATATAAGGGTTTCTAAATTTGGCTTATCTCCTACTTTCCAATATACAGTTTTGACATCTGCAATACCAGTATGTTCAAATTTGCAAGACCACACAGCTTCTGCTCCAGCCAATGCATCTGGGGCTATCACCTCAACAACAAGCTGTGCTCTTCCAGCTGAAAAAAAGAATGGGAAACAATGAAAAAAAATTACGGATGCAATAAAGTTCTACAAAACTATGTCTGTTTTTTGTTGCTGTCCAAGAGCTGGTTTTTAGATATACACTTTCAAAAAACTAAACTCACTTAGAGTAAAACTGGTCACATTCAAGGGTGAAAATAAGAGAGCTTGAACTTGAACCAGGGGCCACTTTGGCAAAAAAAGTGGCCCCTATGATTTACCAAGATTTGGAAGAACCAGGGTCCATTTCCAATTGGCCAATAAAAATAAAGATGTGCTGGATGAGTTAAATAAGCACTATTTGCTTGTAATTTGATATTTTTGGTTCACTATCCAGGGGACCAGTTTTGTGAGAAAAGTGTCCCCTGGTCAATTAAAATTGAGATGGAACCGCGGGCCAAACGGCTGGAATGGAATGTTTTACTATGTAGCCCTAGCTATCAAGCAGGCTTATATCATCTAATATCTGTAACATACCATGAATTGGTCTGAACGTATAACAACCATTTTCTTTATAAACACATATCTCAAAGCATGTATTGCAAGTGTATAGTGTTTGCAGTTGAAACATGAAATGATCTGCTGCCCCACTGGTTTCTGGCAACTGTTTCTTGAAGAAGTCCTTTTGTAGCAGAACGGAGGTTACGAGCTGGTGAATACAGTTCTAAAAGTTCATTTAAATATGCTGGAGCTGATATATACAAAATTCTTTGTTCAACTGGTAGCCAATGCAAGTCATATTAAAAACAGGTGTAATGTGCACATGTGGTTTTGTGTATACAATGTACATGTTATAAGTCTAGCAGCAATGTTTTGAATTCTCTGTCGGTGCAGCTGGGTCTTTGTGATGCCCTGCAACAGAGTTGTCAATGTCTATCTTGGATGTCATGAAGGCATGTACATTGTACCATCATTTCGACAGTCTCCATGTTTACATGTCTATGAATACGACCTATGTTTCTAACGGACGCATTCTGCTCCATAGAAAGGGATGAGTCAAATATAACACCCCAGGTTTCGAACCTCTGATGATGGGATCAACATTAGCATTTCCTACCCTGATATGTGCAACATGGACTTTTGCAGTTTGATATTTTAAGCCAATAACCATGAACTCTGTTTTGTCATCATTTAGTTTCAAGTAGTTATGTGACATCCACAATTTTACCTCATCAATACATGTTTCCAAGCGATTGATAGCACCAACATATCAACGCTATAGTACTTTGCATGGTCAGGGTCTACAGAAATATATATCTGGGTATCGTTCGCATTGCAATGGTAATCAAGGCCATGGCTTTGTTTAATGTCACCAAGTGGTAATGTGTATATTGAGAAAGCACTGGGTCAGATGACAGAGCCTTGGGGAACGCCATAGTCAATGGTCATGGTCGCATGTCACAAATTGATCACCCAAAAATGGATGAGCCGTAACATGAAAATGCTTTCTTCACACTTCAAGTTTGGTTTATTCTAAAAGTATAATACCTATTGTAAAAAGTTTGGTGTCATTTTGTAGATAATTATGTTCTTTGTCAAATACAAAAAACCACAAGTCAATTGGACAACTAATTTGATATTTATACTTCAATATATACATGTAAGATGTGGCAATGGAGGAGCCGGGCGGGTGAGCCCCACGAGGTTGTACACATAATTGTGAAAATATGGCAAACTTCAAACCTTGTATCTTAAAATAAAAATCCCTTTAAAAAGGGATGCGTCTGGTCCAGAGAGAAGATTGGGTGTGTTGCAAGCATGGAAACAGACTTGAAGAATCAGGAATCAAATACTAGTATAATTATGTACTCTCATGGCATTTTATTAGTCGACATATAAAACTAAATGTAGTTGGTGGTAATTAAATATAAAAATGATAAGAAAGTTTTGACGTCTGGACAATTATAGTTGTATTAGAGATATAAGATGCACTTAAGTTATGTCCAGCGTTCGAAATAAATGGTTGTCCAGGACAACCACAATGAACATCGGACAACCCAAAATGGAAATTAACTTGTTAACACAAACTGTAAAGCACATTGACTTCCTGATCAGGGCTGTCAACTTTTTGGAATTGCTTGGCGTGAGACAGAGCCGTACCGGGATTTGTCTACTACAATGTTCATATTGGGGGGGGGGGGGTGTAGGAGCAACAAATTATTTTGATGATGCGTGAGATTTTACTCATTTTCCAGCGCTTTTGTGAGATTTACTACCTAGGAGTGAGATTATACTACCCTGGCATGAGACTCGCGGCCAATGCGTGTGTGCACCGCGTGGGAAACCAGGATTTGAGTGTTTACAAACACAGGAATTCAAGGAGGTTAGACCCATAAAGCAGTAATTCGAGGAGCTTCACAGAGTGAAATAGTAATATGCTGGTGGAGCAGTGACAGGTGTTTTCTCTGATTTGATTTTACCCTTGGGGCCAGACGCGAAAAGAGAAACATGTACATGTACATGTAGCAGCCGACAATTGCATCGTTTTGATATGGATACACACAAATGACTTGAGTGGGCCTTGTATTAACAATAGCCAGCAGGAGACTAGCATTCTCAGTAATTGGTTATTACTGTCTGTTCAATTAGCTTAGATTCTTGAATTTTTAAGATATTTGAAAAAATAAAAAATCGTGGTCAAAGTCATCAAAGAAAAGTGTTAGCACAGCCTTAGACCTAACGTGATTTATACTTTTCAAATTCTAAAGTTCAATTTAAAACCCCATTTCTTTTCAATTTTGGTCTTTCCCGCGATATTTTTACAAAAAGCCGTAGAACGTCGGGTACCATAAACTTTTTTGAATCAATCCATTTAGAGCAATGGGGACGATAGTATTTATTCGACCATCCGCATCAGGAAGTATTGTCCAGCAAAGTATTGGCCAGTATGCCTAATTTGTGTTGAAACCCCACATTACGTTATTATTTATGAACTAAGATTTTCTAAAATAGGCCCAGCTTATATTTATAATGCCTTTATGTATTTATTTATTTATTTATTTATTTATTTATTTATTTATTTATTTATTTATTTATTTATTTATTTATTTATTTATTTATTTATTTATTTATTTATTTATTTATTTATTTATTTATTTATTTATTTATTTATTTATTTATTGTTGCGAATGGGTCGGAGAATGGGTCTGAGAAGGTGTAGGCCTATAGGCCTATTATAAAGCTACACATTTATTTTCAATTTGTTATTTCGTTTTGTTTGTTGAAACAAACTGACAAAACTGTGAACCAAAAGAACTTTTGTACAAGAAAATATTATTTAAAACAATCAGGTTACAAAAAAAAAACTGTATCTGAAAATGTCAAGCGAATGCTGATATTCCTGGGAAGGAATTGTGGTATTAAACAAAACTCAATTTACATTGTAAACCAGTTGAAATAAGAACAAATCCATAATTTTAATGTCATTGTTTAGGAAAATATAATGCTCAGAATAATGTTATGCATAAAACGTAACCGGTGGACCATCATCACCTATAGAACCTATCCAATAACCGGAACGGTATAACAATTGAAATGGCAGGACAGATTGTTGGACAGATTGTTTTGCTAAATTGGATAGGGTCTATGCCCTAAGTTGAGAATGGACCGTCCCACTCGATTTGTAAAAAGGTCGCGAACCCTTTCGGTGGACCCAAGTAACTGCCTAAAATGAGGCAAAATTGAAAAGAAATGGGGTTTTAAATTAAACTTTGGAATTTGAAAAGTATAAATCACGTTACATGTAGGTCTAAGACTGTGCTAACACTTTTCTTTGATGACTTTGGCCACAAGTTTTTATTTTTTCAAATATCTTAAAAATTCAAGAATCTAAGCTAATTGAACAGACAGTAGTGTAAAACTTTACCCAAACTTTAACCAATATCTGTGCTCGAACACAAGCGTTACTGTGCATGTAAAAAAAAGTAGACGAAATAGATTGACTTACATGTTGATAATGCAGAAAGAATAATTAAAATCAGGCACCCAGTTTTCATCCTTGGCATATAGCGTGGCATACTTCTATCAAAACACAGTACTCAACATCAATCCATAGGTTGAATGCACACAGAAGAAAAACATATCTGCAAACAAAATGAATATCATAATGTATTTAGAACAGATAAATAGAAGAAGTGAGTTAAAGGTCCGTAACCTGATCGACAACATCATCCCCCGATTTTTGTCATTGTTAATGAGTTTTTGGTATCACAAAATAGATCGTCATTTTTCTTATTCCTATTCTGAAATTTGACACTCCAAGTCGATGTATTTCTGGAGAAATCGGAGAATTCATGCTCATATATACATGTACCTCCCTTGGTGGCTACCAATTTCTGGAATTCTGGACAGGCTTATCGTAGATAATTATAGTCTCCTCAACAGCTAGTTTGGTTTCGCGTCATTCACATTGTATGAAAAGAGCGAACCGCAATAACTGCTGAAGAGACTTCAGATCAACAACGCTATTTTAAAGGGGCATTTCGTGATCCACAGCCTCATCCCCCACTTTTCCCAAAAAAAGTTGAGATTTTTACACCACTGGATACCTCTGGCTACATAATGTTTATGTACCAAATATTTTTTGCAGATAAATTCGTTTAGCAAAAATATCGCCAATTTGAATTTCGTTCTGGTGCACCAGAACGAAATTACTACTCATTGTCTATAATGGAGCAGTGTAATACATAATCATGCATAACTCGCAAACGCAAAATCGGAATCAACTGAAATTTTGGAAATAAGCTTTTTTAGTATGGCGCAGTTGGTTAGAGCGTCGATTATTGACCCAGAGGTACCCGGTTCAAATCCCGGTAGTGATAGTTTTTTTTTCTGCTCCATTTTTTAAACCCAAAATTATTTACATTCATTTGAAATGTACATATTGCAAGGGGAAATATATTTGGTTTCTTTTTTTTCTGAATCGGTACGAAGAGTTTTTAAGATCAGACTATCAGTCTCGGACCGTATGCTGCGATCAATGAGAAACTCGGTCCTAACTCTCATGTACTCTTATGGCCTCCCCCTACCTAGCTATGATGCTGTCAGTGCCAGTGGTCATCTGGGATAGTAGTACAAGACTCAAGCTCTTCTCCGTCAACTCTTAATTGGAAAGGGCTCGTAAAAACGGGCGATGACCGATGCTGTGCAAACGCAGGGGAATGACAATATTATCAAATCAACAATTATGGTTACTGACATAAGCGACCACTTTCCAACTACTTTATCGACCAACCTCGAAGTATAAAATCGAACGTGTAAAGGGAATGACGTAATCTACAAAAGAAATCACAATAGTAAGAATATTGCTCAATTTAAAACAAGACTATCCAACGTTAAATGGGGTAAAATTCTTGATAATATATTGATGCAAATGATGACTATAATAAATTCATTGACACCTTTAATACGATTTACGATGAATGTATTCCGCTAAAGAAATGTACTGGTAATGGGAAAAAAGAACCAATATCGCCATGGATTACGAAGGGATTGTTAAAAAGTATTAATAAAAAGAATATGTTAAATATAAACAATACATTCAATCTCCAAATGACAAAAAATTTCAAATATTCAAAACATATAAATATAAAGATAAGTTACAAATGCTTAGGCCTATTCGAAAATTCCTTTTATTCTTTAATAAAATATGTTTATAAAATTTCCTTGTTGCTTGTTTCACCTATTCCAGCTGTTTTAATGACAGTATTAATCACCTACCCCTTGCAAAAATTATAAAGAAATATGATTTATGATAAATAGCGCCATCTATAGTTTGCATTTAGTTAATAATGAAGCCAATTCTATATACATCAAACAACCATGAATTGGTTTAAAGCTAATAAATTGCAAATTAATGCTACCAAAACAAATATCATGATACTTGGCACACCCAAAATTACATCGATGAATCAAGACCTGCAAATCACACTAGATCACACGGCTTTAGAAAGAGTGCATCAAACTAAATTCCTTGGAGAACTTAATGCAGGAGGCAGTGCAAGAGAAAATGAAAACCCTAGTAAGTGATGTGAATGCACTCAGGACTGAGGTGGACGACTTGAAGGAGGACTTGCAGAAATTGAGAGGGGACCACGACCTCTTTTGTAAGCAAGAAAAACTTGAACATGAACGCAAGAAAGATGAAATGTTAAGGGCAGATCGACTTAACGAATCAGCTGCACTCAAGATCAAAAGCAGTGGAAGATCTGCAACAATACACTCGCAGAAATTGCGTTCTGGTGACTGGTGTGCCTGAAGAAGAGAAAGAAAACACAGATGCAACAATTTAAACCGGGCAAAAAACTGGCAAAAACAGGTTTTTGCCAGTTTTTGCCACTGGCAACGGCAAAAAACAGGTAAAACCGAACCCTGGTCCGGATCTATGTGTGTCTTTATTACAATTAAAACAAACCAATCAATTATCATGCCATAGATAAATTAGGGCTTTAAAACATATTTTCGTGTTTCACAATGTCAATTGTCATGAATACAGAAGAATAGTTTATCTTACAATTGAATACATGAATACAAAAGCCACCTAAGTCCATGGGAAGTGATTTTGAGAGAAAACCTGTGTATCATTTTAATTCCTTCAGTTAGATTTACCTGGTCAATATGGTAAGTTTTACGTGCAAATGAGTGGATTAACCTGTATTAGGTATGACGATTAGCATTTCAGGGACTTCGTGGGGTTCATTTTAAATTTTGGACTTAGGTGGTTTTTTTAATCATATACAAAGACAACAATGTTATAATGAGATTACCACTAGTAAGATAATACAAAATAAAGCGCACAGGTATGTATAATGTTGATAAGCATTCTGCCATGTAATATAAACCACACACTTTCTTTTATTAAACCCATTTTTGTCAAAAGTCACTCTCTAGCAATGAATGTGTTACAAGTGGACTTTTATACATACTGGGTTTTAATCAATGTGTTACAAGACTCAAATCATGGAATTGGGTGATTCTTTCATACATGCTATTTTTCACATGCTCAATAGACACAGAGGATGAATTTGAGTTGTTCTTTTATTCATATGACAGGCCTATGTAAAGCAACACTTTCCCATGCTTAACTCAATTTGGTTTAAGTATGGACTTAGGTGGCTTTTGTATTCATATATTCAATTGCTATAGTGCCCATATTCATAACCTTTAAAGATGTCCGGATCTATTTGTGTCTTTATTACAATTTTTTTTTTAAATCAATCAATTATCATGCCATAGATAAATTAGGATCTTAAAACTTATTTCGTGTTTCACAATGTCAATTGTCATGAATACAGAAGAAAAGTTCACTGGTTTGAATAAGTCACACAAAAAAGACAAAAAAACTAGAGACAATTTGCGCTCACAGAGCGCAGACAATCGCAAGGCATGTAACCCTTTAATGGCCGTTTGACCTGACCTTTGACCTTAATGTTTCCAGAGTCACGAGATTTGTTGTCACCCATACCCCTTACAGATTACAGTATATGATTTGACCCCAGATAACCTTTGACCTGAACCATACAAAGCGTTCCAACATATTCCCCTGGTCATTAAGTTTGTTGTCATAGAGTTTGAGCCTCGTACCCCTTACAGATGTCCAAAAAATGCATTTCTAAAATTTGACCTTTGACCTGACCCCTGCAAAATGTTCCCCTGGTCATGAGATTTGTCACTGAGTTTGAGCCCCATATACCCCTTACAGATGTCCAGAAAAGGAAATTAAGGAAATTATAAGAGTTTACCCCAGATAACCTTTGACCTGACCCCTGCAAAGTGTTCCAAAAAATTCCCCTGGTCATTAAGTTTGTTGTCACAGAGTTTGAGTCCCGTACCCATTACAGATGTACAGAAAATGCATTTCTTAAATTTGACCTCTGTATGACCTTTGACCTGACCCCTGTAAAATGTTCCCCTGGTCATGAGATTTGTTGTCACTGAGTTTCAGCCCCATACCCCTTATGGATGTTGAGATAATGCAATTGTAACATTTTACCCCCTTAATGACCTTTGACCCCAATTCTTTGTACAACTTTTAGACACTGGCTAAAGGCGATGCAGGTACCGGTATGCAAGTGACGACATTGTCTTATGTAATTTATGGAAGAAGAAGCATTTTTAGTGAAAATCACATTTTGGCCAAAATGACCTTTGGATGACCTTTGACCCCGAGTTGGTCATGTAACATTTGTGCCCCCACCCAATGGTCCTTGTGACCAAATATGGTCACATTGGCTTAATGCATATGGCTACGATGGCTCGTTAAAAGTTTGAAAGAAAGAAAGAAGAACTGACCAAAAACAGAACACTCGCGATTGTAAAAAAAAGGTGAAACTGTTGGGGCTCGAACTACTAGCCTTTCATTTCACCGTCTGAAGTACTGTCCATTACACCACGCTGTCATGTTGAAATAATTACGGGATTCCGTGATATATGGGTGCGCATTGCATTCTCGTGATTATGAAAATGGTAAATCTCGACAGACGATTTACATTTGCTAAAATCAGTAAAATGTAAATAATGTTAGAGCTAACAAAACGTAAAATAGTAAAATTAGATGTAGTTTTTAACAAGCTTTCAAACAAAACACTTTACAAATAAAAGTTGACACCAAATCGGCCTAAATTATGAATTTTGTCAACGGTTTACCATTTCTAAATTAAAGAAACCCCTTGTATTAATATTCAGTATTAGACTATGGTAAACCGTCAAATCACTGTGATTCAATGGGACGATTTATTTACAATCGCACTTTACCATTTCACGCAAATAAAATGATCAATTTTAAAGATATCTCTGCATGAGTAGGCCTACTTCATGAGTGTACTAATGCGAGTTTTTTATTGGTTCGTTTTGTTTTTGTTTTTTGCTTTGGGGGAGGGCATTGGTCTGAAAAAAGGTGAAAAGGTTGTTTTTGACTATATTGCCCTGCACTGCAGCGCTCACGCGATACCTATGCATTGAACTATATCATGCTGATCACTCACATCTGTAAGATTAGTATGTTTGAAAAGAGCGCTATTGTATTCAATCTATGATTGTAGACATACACAGGTGATGGGTGCAACCTGCTTGTAGTGCAGGGCGATATAAATTTGGAGTAATTCTATCAAGTAGTTTCAAAGTTACAGCCAAAAGTTTAAAATCAGATGTTAATTTTAGCGATTGCCTCAGACAATCCCAAATATGTCTTGAAACATTAAAGCGCCTTTAGGGAAAATAAGTCCCCCACTCCCCGCAATGTTGAAATGATATTGAATGATGGGGGGTGGGGAAGGGAAAAGTGTTAATTGATGGCCCATCCAGCTTTCTTCTAATTCCAAATTTTGAACATTTTTATCCACATTAAAAATACACTTTTGATTTCATTCAAGATGCCTAAAACGTTTCAAGGACATATTTCGGGGATTGTAGTACTCTTTCAAGTACCTTGTTCTATGAACTTATTGACCGCCCCTCGTATGTGTGCAAATATTTCATAGGGGAGGGGGTCATAGTCAATTTTAGTGAAAATCAGGGGGGGCCGGCCAAGATTGGCTGAATTTTGACGTTGTCATTGGTTTTACACGTAAACACAAAAAATGTCTCAAATTATTCCAAAACTGTACGTATGTTATTAAGCACTATTTTATCAGTCTAAATCCGCTGAGGTTCGCCAGTGAACCTCATTGTAAGTACTGTTTTTTGAATGTTTTGTATGAATAACGACGGTATGTTTATGATATATACCTAAAATTTCCCCATTGTGTATCACGGTTCGCTTGGTCTAATGGTAACGGGTCTCGCCTGCGGTGCATAGGGTCCCGAGATCGAGTCCCGCTCACTCCCGCTATAATTTTTTTTTTTTTCTTCACATTTATTTTGAATCCAAAAATATTTATTTTTATGTGAAAATTTATACATTCACTGAGAAATATATTTTGTGCATTTTTTTTTCTGTCACGGGCCAATAGAGCTAAAAACACAACTCAGCACGGGCGTCCAATGTCCAGGCAGTGTTGCCGCCATATTGTCCGCTTTGTTTACGATATTGGCTGTTGCCACAGTGAATAATGTAGTCCACCATCGTCTGGTGAAAATCACGTTTTTGGCCATTGACCGGAAGTAAATGACCTTTGACCTCAATTCATTTTACAACTTTTAGACACTGGCTATAGATGATGCATGTGTCCAAGTGATGTCACAGTGCTATGTAATGTAGGAGGAATAGCATTTTTAGTAAAAATCATGCTTTTGGCCATTGAACGCAAGTGGATGACCTTTGACCGGAAATGATCATGTGACATTTGTGGCACCACCCAATGGTCCTAGTGACCAACTATGGTCAACATGGCAGAAAGCATATGGCTACGATGGCCAATTTAAGGTATTGGTTACATACCGGAAATGACCCCTAAATGACCTTTGACCCCAAAGCTGTGTACAACTTTTAGACACTGGCTACAGATGATGCAAGTGTGCAAGTGATGTCACGGTGCTATGTAATATCAGTAAAAATCACGTTTTTGGCCATTGACCGCAAGTGGATTTTTTTTCTTTACACCTCAGTGAAGTTGGCGAAACGCCTTTATTTTATTTAGTTTATAATATCAAGCTCAAAAACTTGCTATTCCACAATATTGCAGCTCAAAAGCCACGACATGTAAATTAACATTATCAAAACATTATGTATAACTAGTACTGTATATTCAAATGAACCTTAAGGGCTGGGGTATGAACGTTTGGACAGTATTTATTTTGGGACATTAGAGCACATCAGACATATCGAATTGCATTCTGAATAATGAAGAATGTCATTCTGATATCAAATAATTTTGATTTTTGAAATTCGCAATTTATACACATTTTATGGCAAATCAATAAAATTGATATTTTGATATTTAACAGTACTTGAAGTAAACTTTATAAATCTGATGATTTATACTTAAAGTGTATGTAGGTGGGATGAAAAGCCGACGATCAATTGAAAATTTTGACCTTTCGATTGAAGATATGGATTTTTTCCCAAAACACCAAAAAAAAAAAAAAGTAGGTCTTTTTGGGAAAAAATCCATATCTTCAATATGAAAGGTCAAAATTTTCAATTGACCGTCGGCTTTTCCTTCCTGCTACATACACTTTAAGAATATATCATTAGAATTATATAATTTACTTCGAGGACTGTTATATATCAAAAATTTGAAAAATATCAAATTTTTATAATTTGTCATAAAATTTGTATTATATTGTAATTTTCAAAAATGAAAATTATTTGATATCAGAAAGACATGCTTCGATTCAGAATGCAATTCGATAGGTCTGAGGTGCTCTCATGTCCCACAAAAAATACTGTCGAAACGCAATAAACGCTTATTTTAGATCCCTTAAGTTCATCCCAGACATTTTCTTTTATAATTGTTGGCACATTTTCTGCATTTGTTGTTATTTCATTCAATCTTTCTACTTCATTAATAAAGAGCAGTGGTATAGGAGTAAATATATTGGTTTCACTATATCTTATTTTGGCCTTCCAAAATACATACCTAGACTTTTAATAGGTTGTGTTGACCACGAGATAGTTGTTTGAGGAACTAGTGCACCTGCAGCTGTGAGAGCCCTGATGCTGTGTGAGAGCACTGGCATGATAGCGATACTGTTTGATGACCTAAGACCTCGGTGTCATTTCTTTCATGCTCCCCTCATACGAAGGATTCCACCCAATAGGGCAAAGTTTAAATTTAGCCCCTACATGACCTTTGACCTCGGTTGACCTCAATTTTGTTTTGGGCATATATTCCTTCAGTATCAAGGATTCCACCCACCAAGTTTGAGCCCGATAGGACAAAGTTTGAAATCCATGACCTTTGACCTTTGACCTCGGATGACCTCCATATAATGTTTTTCATGCTCCTCTCATACGAAGGATTCCACACACCAAGTTTGAGCCCGATCGGACAAAGTTTGAAATTTGACCCCTCCGTAATGACCTTTGACCTTGGTTGACCTCGATTTTATTTTGCGCATATATTCCCCTCCTATCAAGGAATCTATCCACCAAGTTTGGGCCCGATCGGACAAAATTTGAAATCCATGACCTTTGACCTTGACCTCCGATGACCTTCAAAACTACCCGATAAACAGCGCCCCTGCACGGTACCCATCTATGTCCGAAATATTGAACGATGCATCGGCGGCGTAAACGCATTGCCGGACAGACACACAGAGCTCATTATTTTATTAGTACAAGTTTGGGCCCGATTGGACAAAGTTTGAAATTTTGACCTTTGACCTTGACCTCCGATGACCTTCAAAACCACCCGGTCAACATGCTTTTCTCGCCACCTATCCATAACCGAATTTCGATTGATGCGTCCCCAGCACGGCGTAAACGATAGCCGGACACACAGACACACAGACAACCACACACACGGACTTCGCTGGTTATTTTAGTATAGTAGATAGATGTTAGGGGGACTGTCTCCCAACCAAATACCTTCTGTTTTGTTTTTGTTAAGCCTAATTCCCGCAGAATCACTAAATTTGTCAATTGCTTCCAATGCTTTCACAACTGATGTTTCATTTCTGACAAGTAAAGTAGTATCGTCAGCCAATTGGACTAACTTAATCTCTAAATCAGACTCATTTCCAATTTCAATACCCTGTATTTGCTGGTTTTGTTTAATATCCCCAGATAAAAATTCTACCGCTATTATGAATAAAAGGGCCGAGAGAGGACATCCTTCCCTAATACCTCTGCTGATTGTAAAAGATTCGGATAACCATCCATTTACAGAAACACAACTATTAATGTTACAATATAGAGTAGATACCCATTTTCGGAACTGTTCACCAAAACCCATTTTGATTAAACATTTATCAATAAACGGTATTTTCGAAAGTCAACAAATAATACTGCACCCTCCTGTTTATTATTCGTACAAAATTCTATCGCATCTTCTATCAGACGAATATTTTGGCCACTAAAACGACCCTTCACATACCCTGTTTGCTCCGGATTTATTACTTTATCAAGAACTTTGTGTTATCTCAGTGCTAGAGCCATCGTACATATTTTATAGTCATAATTGAGCAATGAGATAGGACGCCAATTATCTAAATTCGATCTATCACCCTTTTTGTACAGTAAGGTTATTACTCCTTTACGCTGTGTATACGACAGTTGTCCCTCTTGAAAACCTTCATTGATTGCATTAAACAAGCATGTATTTAATGTCATCCCAAAATGTTTTATAAAATTCTGGAGTCAATCCGTCAGAACCCGGAGTCTTATTGATTTTGAGACGTTTCACTGGTCTGTACACTCATCAATTGTTAATTCACCTTCACAAAGTACAGAGTCATCTCTTTCTAAAGTGTTTACATGACAATCATTTATATACAAATCCATATCATTTGGGTCAATATCTTCTGATGTATACAAGTCAGAATAGTACTTTGTGACTTCCTTTAGGATTGGATTTACACCAGTTACTGTTTTACCATTTTTTATTTTGAGTTCACTTATACACTTTTGAACACTTCTACTTTTTTCTAAGCTTGTGAAATACTTCGTGTTCCTTTCCTCTTCTTCATACTATTTAACCCGTGACCGAATAATAGCCCTTTTGTTTTTTGCAGGTAATATTTTTCAAGTTTTTCCTTATTCTTATTATATTCATTTGTATTTCTGGTGCTTTGAATGTTTGAATTTAATTCATTTTCACATTGCTCAACAGTGGATTGGAGTCTCAATAATTTTGTTTTTGAAGTTTTGCTTTAGTCTTACAATAGTCAATACTGTATGATGAGCGAATTCTTATTTTACACAACTCCCATTTCAATTGTTTTGATAATTTACATTTTTCACCCTCTGTTTTTGCACCTTTGATAACACCTTTCAATTTCTCTTTATACACGGGGTCTTGTATTAATGACGAGTTAAATTTCCAATATCCGGGTCCGTGTTTCTGTCGTAACAAATTCAATTTGAGAGATATTGCATTATGGTCGCTTTTAGGAGCAGGTCTAATGTCTACAGACTGAACGAAATCTTTTACATTTTGTTGTATAAAACCAGTAATCAAGTCTTGAGGCTTTTTTGAGTGGTATATTTCGCCAAGTAAAGTGTCTTTTTTCTGGATTTTTTTGCCGCCATATATCAATACAGTTTAAGGTTTTTTGCATCTTTAAAAGTTGTTTACATTCACTGTATTTACTTTTAACATTTAATGTATCCAATTTTGAGTCTTGTACACAATTATGGTCACCTCCAATAACAACATTATATTTTGCATTTTTCCTTATCCACCTATTTTTCTATAAAATATTTCTCTTTGAGATGCTACAGTAGGTGCATAAACATTCACAAAAGTATACTTATCATTACCCATGTTTACATTGACAAGAAGTCTTCACCCATCTTCAGATTTGTGATAATTTACAATTTCTATATCAAGACCCTTTTTAAACAAAATAGATACACCTCTACTATGTAACGACCCATATGTACTTATTACTTTCCGCCCCATTCTTGTTCTAAATGATTATTAATTTTATCATCTAAGAATGTTTCTTGCAAAAACACAATACATGCATTCTGATTATTTATCCATTTAATAACACTTTGTCTTTTGATTTTGTTCCTGAAACCCCTCACATTTAGAGATATAAGGTGAAGTGACATTATGATATACAGTCAAGGTGATTTATTTCTTCTTTTGTCTTGATCTTCTAGAGCGTTGAGGTGACTTTGATTTCTGCTTCCTCTTATTGTTCTCTTTGGGTGACATTGACACAGCAGATATGTCCGACACCTCATTGCTCTCGGTCTCCACTCTTCCAGGTGAAGTCATGTGAATTTCATGTTCTTCTATCTGTGATGTGGTCGAACCTCTTTGTACATCTAGGCTTGAGGTAAGTACTTCAATTTCAGTTTCAGCGTCAATATCATTGTCTTCAACACTGTCAGCTTCAGATCCTAAATCACTAGCTTCTTCTGTGCTTTGTTGATGTTCAAGTTCAGTTTCAAGTTCAGACTTGCGATCTTCAAGTGGATGACCTTTGACCGGAAAATGATGACGCGACGTTTGTGGCACCACCCAATGGTCCTAGTGACCAATTGTGGTCAACATGGCTGAAAGCATATGACTACGATGGCTGATTTTTATTTACTTACATAAAGGAAATGACCCGTAAATGACCTTTGACCCCAATTCTTTTTACAACTTTTAGACACTGGCTATAGATGATGCATGTGTGCAAGTGATGTCACACTGCTATGTAATATGTGGGAGGAATAGCATTTTCAGTAAAAATCACGTTTTTGGCCATTGACCAGAAGTGGATGACCTTTGACCGGAAATGATCATGTGACATTTGTGGCACCCCCAATGGTCATATTGACCACTATGGTCAACATGGCAGAAAGCATATATGGTCGATTTAAAGTATTTCGTTACATACCAAAAATGACCCCTAAATGACCTTTGACCCCAATTTTTAGACTAGACACTGGCCTTAGATGATGCATGTGTGCAAGTGATGTCACGGTGCTATGTAATATGGAGAAGGAGTTGCATTTTAAGTGAAAAACACGTTTTGGGCCATATAATGACCTTGACATGACATTTCCACCAGACATTTTCACGTGACATTTGTGGCAACCCCCCCCCCCCCCGGTCATAATAACCAAATTTCATCAAAATGGACAAACGCATACTACGATGCCTCATTATACGATTGGTAGAAGAAAGAAAGAAAGAATCAGAACCTAAGAAAAAGAGACGCTTTAATAGCCAAATGCCATTTGGCTAAGGTAAATATTTTCTGTTTGAGCTAGCATTTTCCTGACACCCCGTGGTCTACATTACACGAAAAAAGTGTTAATGGGAATATTCCATACGGGTAAAGTCAAAAATAATGGCACCGTTTGGTTGTTGATGCCTGCTGTGCAAATGAAAAGAAAAAGACCAGCAAAGAAATTCATCTTTCAAAAAGTGTGTTATGATAGGCTCTTTAACCACAGCAATTTGTAGTGTCATAGCTGTAATGTAAAAAATAATATGCCCAATTTTCTTTCCCATATATGGTCAGGAGTGTTACATGTTAGCGTGATGGTTTTTTACACAGCCATGACAAACGGCTGTGTCTTTTCTTACAGGATCTTCTTCTTCTTTCTTTCTTTCTTCTGTCGACCATTACATTTGCTCTAGCACTGACATGCTTAGACCGATTTTGACCTAACTTGGTCACAATCATCACTGACCATGCCCCTACATGTCACATGAAACTCGTGGGGTCAAAGGTCACGTAGGGGTCACAGGGGTCAAAAAGTGATTTCAACTTGAATGCTACTTCTCCCACAAATAACGTAGGACAGTAACACCAACTTGCACACATGCATTGTTATTACCCAGTGCTTATAAATCATACACATATTTGAGGTCAAAGGTCATTAAGGGGTCACTTCCGGTATAAAACCAAATTCCTTCAAAAAATTTTATCAGCTAAGAAACACATAGGAGAGGGACGGTATATGCACACATGAATTATGTTTACCTAATCTATTTGTGGTATTTTTTTTTATTTGGGGTCAAAGGTCATTAAGGGGTCACTTCCGCTATAAAACGAAGTACCTTCAAAAAATTTTATTAGCTAAGAAAAACATAGGAGAGTGACGGTATGTGCACACATGAATTATGTTTACCTACATTGTAATGTATATGTGGTATTTTTTTTATTTGCAGTCAAAGGTCATTAAGGGGTCACTTCCGGTATAAAACGAAATACCTTCAAAATGCTACTTCTCCCACAAATTACGTAGGACAGTGACGAAACTTGCACATATGCATTGCTATTACCAAGTGTCTATGAATCATACACAGATTTGAGGTCAAAGGTCAATAACGGGTCACTTCCGGTATAAACCAAATTCCTTCAAAATTTTATTAGCTAAAAAAACAAAGGAGATTGACAGTATGTGCACACATGAATTATGTTTACCTAATGTATATATGGTATTTTTTTATTTGGGGTCAAAGGTCATTAAGGAGTAACTTCCGGTCCAAGACGAAAAACATTCAAAATGTCCCTTCTGTCACAAATTACATGGCGGAGTGATATAATAGATCATTAAGGGGTCACTTCCGGTATAAAACGAAATTCCTTCAAAAACTTTTATTAGCTTAGAAAATAGGAGAGTGACGGTATGTGCACACATGAATTATGTTTACCTGATAAATATGTGCTATTTTTTTGTTTGGGGTCAAAGTTCATTAAGGGGTCACTTCCGGTATAAAACGAAATACCTTCAAAATGCTACTTCTCCCACAAATTACGTAGGGCGGTGACACAACTTGCACACATGCATTGCTATTACCCAGTGTCTATGAATCATACACAGATTTGAAGCCAAAGGTCATTAAAGGGTCACTTCGGGTCCAAGAAGAAAAACATTCAAAATGTCCCTTCTGTCACAAATAACATGGCAGAGTGATACTATGTGCACACATGCATTGACTTAAGCCAATGCCTATGGGGTTTTCATATATTTTGGGGTCAAAGGTCATTAAGGGGTCACAACACGTAGACTAATTCCAATCAGCCGTCTACACTTCGCATGTACTGTGTATGCTTCGTAGTGACGACTGATTATCTTACAGCCAATATCATGACGGACTTCTGAAAACTATTCAATGCGACTTTAGTTATGCGCCAGTAGCGCGACTGATTAGCGGCGCCAGCGTATCCGATAATCGCTGTACCGCGCGCCAAGCTATACAGATTGCGCTCTGAAGTTCTAAAACAACAAACTCGGTCAAAAGGTCAATTTGGACACAACTGCGCATGCTCTATGCCACAGGAATCCTGTTGCAAAATCCGTCACTTTTTTTCCACGTAGTTTTCTCAGTCGTCAATCCAGACGGTTGACGACTGAGGGCAGCAGTCTACACAACACGGCTGTGTTTGTGGTCTTAAACCACAGCTAAGTCTAGTTAATACTAGGTTGCATAAAACATACTTATGAGCTACTTTTAACAAAATGATCTAACAATTCCACATATTTTATATCAATGACATATGGACATACAATTTCATTACACATACAAGTTTTATCATTAATGTTTCATCTGTCCTTTGATGTAGAATGGTAGGCTACATTAAAATGGGGGGTCAAAATAGTTTTGAACCTAATATGAGGGGGGTCAAAAAGTTTTAGGTCCATTAAGAGGGGGGTCAAAAAAGTTTTGGGTGCACAAAGAGGGGGGTTAAAAAAATTTCCGACATGAATTTTTGTTCAGCCCCCCCACCAAAGTATTTATGAACACTCCCTTCAGGCCTCATACCAGGGCTGTGACACTCGTATTTGATCCCTGTATAAAAAGTGAAGTCACTTTACGGCAGTTCGATTGACACATCGGCAGTTTGTGTGACGGTTGGTAGGGAGTTTGGTACCGAGTTTGGTACCATAGTAATTGATTGACAGTTTTGGTATTTTGGTACCCTAAATTTTTCCAAGATGGCGTACATCGACTGCCAATCATTCGGACCCTTTCCAGCAAAAATACAGCTTATTTAGCCAGTCTCGTCATGGGGTCATCACAGAGAATATTTTCCTAGCATATTGAGCTAACTTCTCAACTACTTGGTTTTTCACAATATGATAGTAATGGAAAAAACAACCAAATGTTCGTCGGTTTTCGCAATTTAATTTTTTTTGAAACAATGACGTAAACATGTATCATCTCTTCCACAGGTGATACACTCCTACACAGCGCAAGCCATCACATGCATAATCGCGCATTGAGTGTGTGACTGACTTAATTTGCGTAAACGAGTGGCTTATCCTATAGTATATTAGAACTCGAGAATCCTTGCACATACGAGATGGCGTTATGTCCCTAAGGGACGCACCATTAGATTCTCGGGGGGGCATGGGAGTTTGGGTAAGGCAGAATTTTTTTACTAATCAGTGAGGCAAATTTTTTATGTCTCACTAGTGGGCGAAGTTTTTTTTTTCTCCAAAAGACTCCCATGCCCCCTTGGTACATAGGCGAATCAAAGTTGATTCAAGCGTAGAAGAAAGAAGAAAATAATCAAGAGAAATGCAAGAAACATTTATAAAAGAAAAAAATAAAAGAAACTAGTGGCAAATGGTGGTCATAGACCACAAACCTAGCTGGGGTGTGTAGGTGTTGTGGAGGTATCTGACCCCTGCAAAATGTTCCAAAAATGTTCCCCTGGTTATGAGGTTTGTTGTCACTGAGTTTGAGTCCTGTACTCCTTAAAGATGTCCAAAAAAATGCAATTCTAAGATTTGACCCCAGATGACCTTTGACCTGATCCCTCTGACCCCTGCATGATATTCCACTTTCCATAACGTTCCCCTGGTCATGAGGTTTGTTGCCACCGAGTTTGAGCCCCGTACCTCTTACAGATGTCCAGATAATGAAATTCTAAGATTTGACCCCAGATGACCTTTGACCTGACCCATGCATGATGTTCCTTAATGTTCCCCTGTTTCCCCTGGTCATGAAGTTTGTTGCCACCGAGTTTGAGCCCCATACTTCTTACAGATGTCCAGATAATGAAATTCTAAGATTTAGCCCCAGATGACGTTTGACCTGACCCCTGCAACGTGTTCCAAAATGTTCACCACGCATTAAGCCCTGTACCCAATACAGATGTCCAGAAAATGCATTTCTAAAATTTGTTGTCACTGAGTTTGAGCCCCATACCCCTTACAGATTTGACCCCAGATGACCTTTGACCTGACCCATGCATGATGTTCCTTAATGTTCCCCTGGTCTTGAAGTTTGTTGACACCGAGTTTGAGCCCTGTACTTCTTACAGATGTCCAGAAAATGAAATTATAAGATTTGACCCCAGATAATCTTTGACCTGACCCTTGCAAAATGTTCCAAAATGCTCCCCTGGTCATTAAGTTTGTTTTCAGAGTTTGAAACCCTTCGCGTACCCCTTACAGATGTCCAGAAAATGCATTTCTAAAATTTGACCTTTGCATAACTTTTGACCTGACCCCTGCAAAATGTTCCCCTGGTCATAATATTTTGTCGGCCGTATCACATACTACTAACTAACATATTCGACATTTTTAACATTTTTGAGAAAATTGGTATATTAGTTTGTTATGTTCTACTCTTTATATAAAACAAAAAAACATGCTTCAAAGTGGCTTAATTAGTAAGATATTAATTAATTTACTTATGTCATATTTACAAAACCTTGAAATGTCTGCATCACATAACGACGTATTTGCCGATCAGCTATCACCTATACTGCACAAGCCCAGTATATCGTATCTGCAATTTGACAAATTTTGCCGTTTCACATACTGACATATTTGTGCTACGTATTTGCGCGACTCTGTCATTGCACGGCAAAATTGCTGTTTTGTCCTTTTCACATACGGTACTGACATATTTGCGCAACTGTTTCACATACTGACGTACTTGCATATATCGCTAGATTTTCAAGTTCGATGACCTTTGACCTGACCCATTCATGTTTCTTAATGTTCCCCTGGTCTTGAGGTTTTGTTGTCACTAAGTTTGAGCCCTGTACTTCTTACAGATGTCCAGAAAATGAAATTCTAAGATTTGACCCCAGATAACCTTTGACCTGCCCCCTGAAGTGTTTCAAAATATTCCCTTGATCATTAAGTTTGTTGTCACAGAGTTTGAGCCCGTGCCCGTACAAATATCCAGAAAATGCATTTCCAAAATTTGACCTCTGCATGACCTTTGACCTGACCCCTGCAAAATATCCCCCTTGTCAATGAATTTGTTGTCACTGAGTTTGAGCTCCATACACCTTAGATATCCAGAAAATGAAATTATAAGATTTAACTCCAGATAACTTTTGACCTGACCCCTGCAGAGTGTTCCAAAATGTTCCCCTGATCATTAAGTTTATTGTCACCAAGTTTGAGCCCTGTACCCCAGATGTCCAGGAAATGCATTTCTACAATTTGACCTCTGCATGACCTTTGACCTGACCCCTACAAAATGTTACCCTGGTCATAAGATTTGTTGTCACCAAGTTTGAGCCCCATACCCCTTACAGATGTCCAGATCATGCAACTGTAATATTTTACCCCCTTAAAGACCTTTGACCCCAATTCCATGTTCAAGTTATAGGCACCAATGCATGTGCAAGTGATGTCATTGTGCTATGTAATATGTGGCAGAAGAAGCATTTTGAAGGTATTTGTTTATATACCAGAAATGCTCCTTTAATTTATCTATAACCCCAATTCTGTTTACACCCTATGGGCACTGGATATAGGCGATACATATGTGCAAGTTACATAATTCTAGGCTACATAATTGTATAGACCCTGAGAATATCATCCAGTCAACAGTCCTAGCTGGTTTTGCAGGCAGGGACTTTTGGTTCACTATGAACATCCTGCAGATCAATGACAAATTGCTAGCAGACAGTGTTGCCACTTGGCCCGAGTCCGCAGCTTACCTGCAATCGCTTAGCAATGTTAGAGCCGTCAATGTGGTAAATGATGCAGCAGAACGTGGCGCGAAATTCAGTGCAGATAAACCTACCTGCTGCCCAGAGTGAGGAACATTATCAAAAGGTCTTGCAACCAGAGCAAGATAGAAAAGACACCTAATCTGAGAAAGCGTAAACTGAATGACGCTACCTAATTTACCAAACTTGTATCATATGGGCTGATAAATATTTTAAAGTAATGGTATGATCAGTATATTAGCGTGCAAGACTACTGTATTGGCAGTGGCACATTATGATAGTGTTGCAGGCATTAATAAAATTGGATTGCACTTCGTATGATATTTTATTTTATTAATTAAAAACATAATTAAGCAATTTTGAAACTTAAAACCTGGTTTTAAATGTGTAGCACTCTGCCGACGATATGAAGATGGAACAACCCCAGTTCCAATAATTGAAACTCCTGGCTCCGACCGCCGGTGACCGGGAGTTCCAACAGGTGCTGTGTATATGTTTATATGCGTTTAATGTTCATTCACATACACACTTAGGAGTTTTGGGTCAAGCTGGGAGAAAAAAATCCCAGGTCGACCCAAAATAGCCTATCACACATGATAGACCACCAAGTTATTGTGAAAGGAATAGGGGGTGAGTGCTGGGTAACCTTATTTGTTTGATGGTCGAGCGGATTTGCCACAATTTTTGGAGCAGCGCCACCCCTCCTTTTAGGGAAATAAAAGTAGCGAAGGCTGGTTTCTAAAAGCGCAGATTTATGCAAACAAAAATATTGCCACCATCCGGGAAAGTTGGTGTGACAGAACACACCACGGTATCCGTCAAAGGAATCCCGGCCAGGCTTATAAACACAACAAACAATGAACATTATTATTTGTTAACAAGTTTAATTAAAGGTTCTTACTCTACAAAATGCACCTTACTCTACTACATGAATAACAGTTTATGTCACAAATGGCTTACCAATTTACCTGGCTGAAAGAAATGATTTAATTTAATTTAATTAGCAACAGTGTGTTTTTATCTGCTGTGTTATGAGGCAAATGGCCTTCTATACTTTATTTTATGACGCAAATGGCCTGCCATACTTTATGTTGCTTTTTTAACACATTACATCATTTTACATAAAGTTTTACAATTTACATTACAGAGAATACTTTTTATAGGGTTCATCATCAAAGCATCCTATCCTACACAATGACAAGTTACAATACGTGGTACCCTTTTCTAGATTCATCAAAGCACCTGACACATGCATATAAACAAAGGTCACTGCACTATTAACTTCATGCACCTACCAGACTATTTAAAATGCCGTACCTCCAACAATTGAATTTGTACCTTACTCTTGAACCCAATTTGTCTACTACAACTGTACACTATTTCCTTCTCCTGGTATCACCTGAGCACCTTTTTACCATGAACTTGCCAACTCTCTGACTATTTTAATCTCACACAATCCTGAACAATACATAACTCTTAACACTGTACACAAATGTTAACTCACAATTTAAGCGCCTCAAACCTTCGCGTCCCTAAACTCTCACTAATGCTCTCTCACAACTCCCTTAAAATCTGCAACTCCTAAATGCATAAACCACAAAAGCGCAATTGCCAACATTAATATTACATTTTACACTTATTTCACAAAATGACATTATGAATGCACACTGCAATCATTATTTTTGAAACCATGTCATGCCTACACACTGCATACACATTGCCCTCATGGAAATCTATATTGCGCACAACCTTCCAGGAGTTGATGCTGGGAGCCACTGACATCAACACATTCTGCACCACTGCGCAGATTTCCACTTGAAAGACAATCTTTTTATATAAAAACAAGCTTTTTATATTTATTTATTTTTATTTCAAATTTCTTTATACAGGGTAGCTCCTTCAGTGTAAAAGCACTGCTATTCTTGGAGGCCCTGTGACATACATGTACAGGTGTAATTCACTTAAATACATTTATTACACAAATATTACAAGAAAAATATGCAATACCATATTATAAAGAAATTACAAGAATCATGAAAATATGAAAATCAATGAACAGTGTGGATTGTGAGAGCTCTTGATTTAAATTCACTTAGGCTCAAGGAAATATAATTAGTGCGAGTGTCAACATCAACAGAACTATTCCACAGATTTGCTGCTCTCGCCTGAAACAATCTCTTACCAGAGTTATTGTTAAATTGAGGAACAACAAGTGAATTGGAGGAAGTACCTCTTGTGACATGATCATGGGTGGATTTGGTAAATGAAAATTTGGAACAAAGATAATCAGGAGCTCTGCCAGTAAGGCATTTAAATAACATAATAAGAATATGATTATTCCACCTTTTATCTAGTTTAAGCCACTTGAGAGAAGACATCATTGAATCAATATTAGTTCTGATATCAGCAGAAAGAATAATTCTGGCAAGGTTGTTCAAGAGAATTTGTAACTTACTTGACAGAGTAAGTGAACAGTTGGACCAAACATGACTGCAATAATCAAAATGTGGCATGACAAGAGAATCAGCAAGTTTTTTGAGAATATAATTTGGAAGATAATATTTCACGCGACGAATAACACCACAACGTTTAGATACGTTGGAAGCAACTAAATCTATATGATGTGACCAAGTCATGTGACTATCAAAAATAATTCCAAGATATTTGAAGTTGTCAACTCTCTCAATAGTCTCACCCTCAGAAAGTAAAGAAATATTTTGGTACTTACTAAGATTTTGAGGGGTACCAAAAAGCATCAATTTAGTTTTGCTGATATTCAAAGTGAGGTGGTTCTTTTTCCACCAGCTGGCAATTTTACACATGTTAAAATTGAGACTGTTTTGAAGACATAAAGGATCTGATGAGCTAACAAGCAATGAAGTATCATCAGCATACATTACTGTTTTACATATAACACTATCAGGCAGATCATTTACAAAAATAATAAATAATAAAGGACCTAATATAGACCCTTGTGGAATTCCAATGTTAATTGGTTTTAAATCTGATAAAGAACTGCCTACTTTTACTGACTGCATTCTACTTATGAGATACGATTTGAACCAGTTGAGTTCATTGTCCCTGATGCCAAACTTCTTGAGCTTATTAAGAAGAAGACTGTGATTGACAGTGTCAAAGGCTTTCTTAAGGTCAAGAAATATGGCACCAGTTACCTTTCCCTCGTCCATGTTCATAAGAATAAAATCTTCAACACTAATAACTGTTGTTGCAGTAGAATATTGTGAACGAAAACCAGATTGAGATGGGTTTAGAAAATTATTTACAGACAAATAAGAATACATTTGATCATGAACTGCACGCTCAATTATTTTAGAAACAATACTTAGCACAGAAATTGGACGATAATTTTCAACATTAGATTTACAACCAGCTTTGTAAATAGGAACAACTTTTGCATTTTTCCAAACAGAAGGAAAAACACCAGTAGCTAAGGAAAGATTACATATATACGCAAGTGATTTACAAACAATAGGAGCAGCAGTTTTGAATAATTTGACATCAATATCATCAAGTCCAGGAGATTTGTTATTTGAGAAATTCCAAATTTGATCAAAAACATAATCAGCAGATATACAATAGAAATTAAATTTACAAGCATCATTCACAGCATTATGATCATAACCCAAATTATTAACTTGACTATTATCTTCATCATGAGAGTTAAATTTACTAGCTAGGTTAGCGCCAATAGTAGTAAAGTAATCATTAAAAACATCTGCAGTATCTTTGTCATTAGTAGTTACTTTATCATCAACTTTAATGTTAGCTACTGAACTCTTATTTTACCAGGAATAACCTTCCTAATGGTTTTCCATAATTTCTTAGAATTGTGCAAGTTATTTTCAATCTCTGTGTTGTAGTAATTTTTCTTAAGAGTTTTACGTAAGTTATTGACTTTATTTCGAAGAGTTTTGGCTTTATCCCAATCAAGTGGGTCATTAGTTTTATGAGCTTTATCATAATAGAATTCTTTATCTTTAGTAAGTTTCAGGAAGTCAGTAGTTACCCATTCAGGGAGATACCCTCTAATCTTCTTTTCCCTAATTGGGGCATGATTATTACATACCTCGTTGAACATATCAAACCAGACTGCCCAGGCAGAGTCAACATCTGAGTAACTAGTAACTATATCCCAGTCTTTAGTTTTAAGTGAGTTAATAAAATCAATATCATTGAAATTTTTATATGAGCGAGATTTAATTAATTTAGGAGGGTTTTTAATTTTCTTACTTTTACGTACAATGAAAATTAATGAATGATCACTCAAGCCAAGATGATGTACTCCATGAGCAGTGATCATGTCAGGATGTGTTACAAAAGCAAGATCTAAACAAGATCTTGTTTCAGGAGTAATTCTTGTAGCTTCAGTGATCAATTGAGTAAAGTTTGAGTTTTTAGCCAAGTTTTTAACCTTTTTAGAGAAGTTACTTTTAAATAAATCAAGGTTAAAATCACCAACAACTATAACCTCATTATAATTAGCCACAGCATTCTGTAACACAAGATCAATTTTAGTTAAATACTCAGCATTTGAATTAGGCTGTCTATAAACAGTACCAAGCAAAATTGGTTTAGTGCAAGGTAAATTGATTTCAGTGAATAGAACTTCAACATCATTATCAATACTTATATTAACCTCTTCATTGTAATCAATACCTTCTCTTATATACACAACAATACCACCATGTTCCATACCAACACAGTCTTTTCTATATAAATTGTATCCATCAATAACAATTTCATTATCATCAATGTTAGGTGTTAACCATGTCTCAGTGACACATAAGATATCAATATTATTTGTAAAAAGAAAAATTTGGAGATGATCTGTTTTGTATCTGAGACTCTGAATATTAATGTGACAAATTTTTAAACCTCTATTCAAATGACACTTAAGATCAATAAATTGGCCCTCACTGAAAGGAAGTTCATCTAAACAAATTCTGGTGAAGCAAGAATTACAAAGCCAATTTGAGTGGTGATGAATAGAATTTACTTTGTCAATATCAGTACAATCATAATGAAAATCAAGAGAACATTGAGAACAAGAAACTGAGTTGTTTACAAATACCTTCTTAAAACATTCTCCACAGGTGGAGGTTATCTGAGAATTTTGACATTTATACATTCATTTTTAGTAATATTTTTTGAAGAATTGACACTTGTATATAAAGTAATATCATTAGAATTAGAAACATCTTTATCAGAGTCTTTAGACCCTTCATTATTTTGAGAGCCTATATCTGTATAATGACCATTATCATCATCACATGCAGCAGAACCTTTACAAACAAAATTATTAATAGTACCACCAGAACAATTATGATTAACAACACTTTCAACATAATATATATCAGATTCAGAAGATTTCTGTATAGGCTCACTAAATGCATGTACATATAATACAATGACACATTAGGGCCACCACAGACTTCAAAGTGCAAGAGGAGTTTGCATAGCCTTCGCATAGAAGTCAGTGAAACTTCCGGTATAGCAGTAAATAATAGCAGGTTTTCAAAGAAGGGGTCAAAAATTTTGAATTTTGTGAAGCTATGGATCCAAAACAATAGAAATAAAGCGTGAAAATGACCCTTTAGCAACCTCAAAATGGTAATTTTGTGTGCCAAAAGCTAAAACAATGCGCCTATGACCCCATGGCGCAAGTTACATGTAGCGCTACCCCTTTTAGCCTAAACCAAAATATGATTACGCAATCAGCATGCACAAATTTGGTAAATTATGCCACTACAAATTACAACATCTCTTATCCGGCCATGATGGGACCATGCATTGTCCGGATAAGTGAAAAGTCCAGATAAGTGAATTACATGTAATTCTGCATTGACTGTCCCATTAGTACTGAAATGGTGACAACAAAAGATTGTTTATACATGGTGTAATAACACTCAAAGATGGCTTTAGAGTGCTTCAATATGCAATGAATGATGTCATTCTAAGCATTCAGAGCATGGAATTAACTGTGGTAAATCATCAATAAAAATTCCTTTAAAAAAGGAATGTGGCGCCCAATGTGAACTTGGACGTGATATGGTGAATTCCATGGTGTGTAGATTTGGTATTATAAATGATTTTTCTAGGGAAGAGTAGAAGATGATCAAATGCAAGAGAAATGTGTTTGATTGGGGAAGGTGTTCTGACAATCCAAATATAAACTTAGTCCACCTCAAATGACCTGTAACAATTTGTGATTGACATTACTTAATTCACCTCGGATGACTTTGATATGACATTCAACATTTTCGCGCTTACACCCAGGGTTTTCTTTAAGCATTTTGCTGAGGGGGTATTTTCAAATTTTTTTGACCCTTTCAATTGTGCATTTTTCCTCTGAAGGAGTCAAAACATTGCCCAAGGGGTATTTTATAATATTATTTTTGAAGACATTTTTAACAATATGTGTGTTTTTGGAGCCATAGATGTATCCGGATTGGGGTGGTGGGGGGGGGGGATCTTTTTTGCCAGGGGGATGGTCCATACAATCATCCCCAATGTTGACGCCTGTATGTGGGTTTCTGACCAAATTATCCTCATATTTGGCCATTTTAGCCCCAAAAGTGCACATTTTTGCGCGCTTCTCGCGAATATATTCCACTTTTGCACCATATTTTAACAGTTTAGGTTGAAAATGGTAAAATTTGTTGTACCATAAACTTATTCTTTCTCCAAAAGGTGCTGGATTCACTATACTTCAAGACACCTCCCCGAGTCAAAGAAATCTACACCACTGCTTGGAGCAGTGGCGGATCTAGAGCAGTCAGAAGGGGGTGAGGGCAATTTTAGAAGAAAATAATACTATTTAAAGATGCCCCCCGAGAAGTAAGAAACTTTTGCAAAATGAAGATCTAATTGAAGCAATTTGGTGGATCATTTTGGCAATATTAATGTGTAAAATTTTAGTTTAAAAAAGCTGAACATTTGTGAAATGAGCAGTCCATGGAGTCTTTCGTGGACGGCAAGTTTTCCCTATTATGGTAGGCATATATATTGTGTTAAACATAAATTGGCAAATGTCGAAAGCAGAAGTGAAAGTGGCCATTTGTTTATCAACTACGCAGGGTGATGTTCCCCCCTTAGAACTTGGAAAATTTTGCAAAATGAAGACCTAATTGAAGCGATTTGGTGGACCATTTTGGCACTATTACTGTGTAAAATTTAAATTTGAACAGTTGAAAAGCTGAAAATTGTGAAATGCCGGTCCATAAAGCCTTTCGTTGTGCTACATATCGGGATTATAGGTCCTAAATGCCAAAAGCCGAGAATAAATACACAATATCAGGTGTTTCTCTATTCAATTCTTGCAATATCTGAACGCGTACGTTTTCACGATTTTGTACGCATTGGACTTTGGGACTAGGGATTTGAAGGAGTCAGAAAAGTGCCTGAACGCGTAAATACGCGTGTTTTGTGCGTTAAAGAAAACCCTGCTTACACCAATCATATATCCATAACAATTTAACTCTTACAACTTCCTGTCAACTCTCTAATTTAAAACTTTAAATTTCAGCCTGTTTGCCTTTTCTGTCTTGTGCCATTTAGTACACTACAGTTTGTTACAATAATTAAGATAAGCAAACATTGCTGGATAGATAACAGGATTTAGTTATTTACTTAATCCAATCATGGAGTAACCGCTATATAGATTCTATGGTAATTAGCAAACAAAAGCCATCAGTTTAAGAAAGCTCGTTAATTGATCATAACACTATGGACCATAAGAGTCTCATCCCAATGGCATAGTCCAATAACCTCAATTACATAATCATAGTGCAAAATTTGACCTCAAGTTGCAGAGTATGAGTTTGTGTACAAAGGATGAATGTACAAATGTATTAGGGTTTAAGAACTGTTCCCATGATAGATGAGCATGTTGTGGATCCTAGTGTGTGTCAAATGTCACCGCTCTATCGGGTTCTAAGGCACACGGTAAACTGGTTGAACGCATACAAAGGTCAGGATTTATTTGGTGTTTTTATAAATCCTAATTTTGTATTTTAAACAAAGAATATACGCTCACCATTTTATCCCGTGCATATCAGAAAACAATAATAAAATAAAATCCAAGCAAATTGTGGTTTTATTTCTGAGCTGGGCATAATTTTAGCAAAACAATTGCGAAGGCAATCTAGCAAGAGTGAAATTAGAAGCCGTTCACAACTTCATGCCTATATTGTGGCCCCTCCGTAGAGGGCGCCACAAAAACATATTTCCCTGTGAAGATTTCACATCCGGACAATAGAGAGATCCATATAAAAGAGGTACGGATAAGAGAGGTTGGACTATACTTATTAAAAGTCACACATTATTTCAACCTGGCCTACTTTTACGCAAAGTGCACAATATCTGAACTATGCTCACAATCGCAATTATGACGCTTTTGGCGCACCATACTTTAGCTATAAAATGTCAATAGCTTTTAAAAATCTCTATTTACACAAAGTTTGACTTTCTTTTGTTACGAGTCGTATTTGACTCAAGGCCAAAATCACCTTTTACCCGAACTCACATGAATGCACAAAATCTAAGTCTTTAATTGAAAGCATGTTATGATTGGTATAATATATATGACAACAAATGCACATACACAATAATCAAATATAATCACTCTTTATCTATTTAGTACTTAGCCAGCATTCTTCTTCTTGGTGATCATAAAGTTCTTGCAATGTTCTGGACGACTGATGTAATATATCCTTATTCACTTGTCCTGCGAAAATCAGCGAAGTCCAGTGTACACTTGAGTTTATAAATATCCTTGCGTATAAAATCCTCACACAAAAATGGCATTGCTTTCTCCAAACCGTTATCTTCTTGCGCTGCTTTCTCTAAACTTAACTCCTTGCGCTGCTTTCTCCAAACTTGGTGCTATTTCCACCTTTCACACAATATCTTCAGGAAGCAGGACTGCGATGCAGTTGTCCCTACTTATTTTGACAGCTGTGTTGTATCAAAAATCATAGATCATCATATTTGGATAATCTATGCATGAACCAGACTTCAGCGAGTTGACAGAAGAATTTATATTCCTTTCTTGGATAAAGTACGTTCTTTGACATATTCTAGATCTTCTCCGACAACACTGGCAGGTACATGTAGTAGTGCATTGACCACTTAAATTAATTCTGGTTCGCAATTTCCTTTCTTTGAAGGAATTGGACTGTAAGCATATTAGCTATAGCTAGCCCAGATCAACAACTACAAACTGTGAAGAATTATGTTTACCTTTTCTTATATATCAAGCAGTGGAAAATCCCAAATATTAATAGCCAAATGTGATCTTGGAAATTCCCAAGCCTTAATTATAACATTAACCTTTCACATGACATCATTTCCTGAGGGGAATCATGCGATGTCATCTTCACTTTACAACCTCAGGGGGGTTTCCAAATATTCCAAATTAGATATGATTCAACTTGTTTTGCTCAATTTGAGAGGGAATTCCCCAAAATGTCATCACTCATGTAACTTTGTAAACAAAGATAAATCATCAAATTAAATTACTCAGGGCACATCACACTTTAAACACAAAATGTCATGACAATTTGCAATTATCTGTGCTGCTTGTTCTTCAAAAACATCATATTTGAACCCACTTACTTTCCACAAGGTTTTGTCCCAATCCCTACCAAACAATGACCTGAACTTGAACTCTGACCCAATTTCAGACTGTTTTACTCATCAAAACAATGTCCAAAACAAATACAACCAAAAACATTGCTCAAAACACATCCCAATTTGGCAAACATTTGTTTAACTCCTCCCCCCTCAAGAAGCACAAATTGTTTGTTTACATTTAGATATGCATATAAAAATCATGAAATCACAAACTCACATTAAATTTATACACACAATGTTCAATGTCCCATGTCGTCGCCTGTCGATCATGCTTGTCTGTCGTTGTCGCGAAGTGCACTTTCGCAGTAATTAAAATCCAACATTTTGCTGGCCAGCTTTTTAATCGTGAAATGTCCATTGCAGAAACATGCGATGCAGAAAATGATGTCTTCGCTGATCATTTGAATCATCGTTAAAATACCATGTCCAATCCATTGCATCATGAGCTGCCAAAACTCCATTGAAGACATAACCCCAATCTAGGCAGTAATATCCACTCAAATAAGGAAAAATGTGAATCTTTCTCCATTTCTCAGCATATTACGAAGTTAAAATGTATACAATCAAAACTCGTCAAACTTGGTAAATTTGTATCTTCCATTTGCTGCTGTCGAAATTTGCTCAGGCTTTTACAGAAAATACTGTCACGGTAATTTCCATCGCCTCCAAACTCTCGTCTCACTCTTCTAGGAAAGCATACAAAGGTAAATTTATCTGTCCATTTGTCGAAATTGTCTTCTCTCGTCGTCTTCCACTCGCCTATCCATCACGTCACAGGTCTGCACCCACACAGTCGGTCGGTCTCTTGGTCTCTTGAATCAGTCTCACATCACGAATCGGTCTCTTGGTCTTACAAGTTTCTCAAATCGCGCACCTCAAGACCACGCTAAAGTTTTGATTAGCTGACTTTCAACCAATCAGCGTCCTCGATTGCTAAATCTTCACAAAGGCGATGCCGCTTCCTGATTAACGTTGCTTGTACGCCAATGTATGCGCTGAACACAATGCAGAACTTACAAAAACAACCCAAGTGTGGTACATGACCAGGGGTTGAGCAATTACAAAAATACCTTGATGTATACTGCAAAACATGTGATTATTTGTCTTGCAAATAGTGGAAAACACGCTATTTATGGGGAAATCCCGTAACATTATCTAAAAATCGGTTTCTCCCAGGTCGACGTAAATTTTGGGTTGCCACATTCTGCCCGCAAACACCCAGGATTTTTAGGCAGGTCGACCCATGACAAGCATGCAAATAGCATGAATAGGCCTACATGTACATGACCCGACCATGGCAATTGTAGGCCTACACATGTGACGAGTACATGTATAAACCATTGTACAGCGTTCATTTATTACTTTTGCAAGTGCCGGTGAGGATTTTATGATATCAGTTTGTCTTATGAGAAGAGGTCACATATGATCAATTACACATTTGTAATCATTTTTCAGCACAAAATATGATATGAAAACATAGGTGAGCAATGTATGAATATATGGAGCTCGGTCAAACAGGTTGTTACCAAATTGCGCGGAAACAGGGCCGTCGCCCGCCCACACGAAAAATAGCTAGAAAATACCAGAATAATTCCAGAATATCCTAGAATAAAAACCCAGGATAATCCCAGCAAAAAGCTGGAAAAACCCAGCGGTAATTTGGATGGGATAAGCTAGGATAAACTAGAATATATAAAGCTGGCAGAAAAATCCTGTCTTTCTGCAGGAAATTAGAAAGCGTGGAAAAAGTTGGCTTCTGGCGGTAATTTGGACGAGATAAGCTAGAATAAATAAAGCTGGAAGAAAAAATGAAATCCTGGATTTCTGCAGGAAATTTGAAAGCTTGAATAAAGCTGGCTTCTGGCGGTAATTTGGACGAGATAAGCTGGAATAAATAAAGCTGGAAGAAAAATTGATATCCTAGCTTTCTGCAGGAAATTTGAAAGCTTGGAATTCGCGGCATTTTCTAGGAAAAGCTGGTTGTAATTTGGAGGGGATAAGCTAGAATAAATAAAGCTGGAAGAAAAATTGAAATCCTGGCTTTCTGCAGGAAATTTGAAAGCTTGGATAAAGCTTGAATTCCCTGCATTTTCTAGGCTGCCTGTGGTGGTTGAAATGGACATTTTGAGCTTTGATAAAGCTTGGATTATCCAACGAAAATGATCAAACAATTTAATGGAGAAAAAAAACTAATAACCCCAATACCAATACATTGAATTAGCACACCACATCCCAGCTTTAATTACCAAAAATCTTATTATTGTGTTGTAGGTGACTTGTAACTCACCATATTTGAACTCTCTGAATAACAAACTCACATATTTGAACTTTAAATGACCCTCTCCCAATTCAAGGCCAATTCAAGGTGCAAACATCCCCCAAAACATTGACATAGTACACCACATGCCAACTTTATCAAACAAAACTCGTACAATAATATGCTGGAGGTGACAACTCGCCATATTTGAACTCTCCAAATAACAACTCACCATATTTGAACTTTCTAAATAACCCTATCCCAATTCAAGGTGTAAACATCCCCAATACATACACCACATTCCAACTTCATCAAAAAAAAACCCTCGTCCAATGATATGTCGGAGGTGACAACTAACCATATTTGAACTCACCAATTAACAACTCACCATATTTGAACTTTCTAAATGACACTCTCCCACTTCAAAGTACAAAAATCCATACATCATATTCTTCAAAGTACAAACATATATAAACCATTATGATCCAAATATTATTCCAATTCAGTGAAGATGTGACAACTCACCATGTTTGAACTCCCTATTTGAAACCTCTCCCACTTCAAAGTACAAGTACAAACATGCCCTGGAAACATGCCCAGGACTGAAGACATCAACATAAACCCCAACAACATCAGCATGACCACCCTAACATTTTTACCAGGGTCACCCAGGTCACTAAATGACCCAAATCAATGCTGTAGTAGGGGCCTATGTATAATGCAGTGCATGTCTGCTGAATTCAACAACCTCTAAGCCAGAATGTTTCCTCAAAAAAACAACAACAAAGGAACAAAATACAGTTTATAAACTTATGACAAGCTGATCTTTCTTCCAGCTATAGTCTTGGTATATCACAATTTCATCTGTAAAATATGATCCTTAAACTTTGAAATTTTTGAAATTAATGGTAGCTTCTGAGAGTATTCCAGAAAACTCACCTTGTCAGTTGGCGACCTCTGACCTCCACTCCAATAATGCACTGTTCTTAAAAGCTTGGACTTTAATGTGTTATAAACTACAAGCTTCATCTGTTAAAGTCCAAGCTTTCCATGCTCATAATGTTGGAGTTCAAGCTTTTCTCTCCAAGTTTGAGAAGTCCAAGCTCTTACAGGTAGAACGAGCTGGAAAAGCCTGGATTATTTTTATTCCAGCTTTTATCCTGGCTTAAAACCAGAAGGTTTGAATTTAACCGGGATTTTCCCCTTGGCCAAAGCTTAGATAAGCTTGGTTATGCAAGTAAAAGCTGGAAGTTTCCAGCAATTCTGATCAAGCTTGAATTAATTTTCGCATGGACTGATGGGGGTGTAGGTAGACTGGCCCCCAGTCTCGGTTCGGTTCCATCTCTGGATAATGTAACAATAAATAATTACATAATGCCCTATGAAAAAAATGCCAAAGTCCTGTAACCCCCCCTTATTTTCTTCTATGCCAAAAAAAACCCATTCCTCTTCATCCACAAATCGACGCCCACTAATTACACCCACCACAGTCAACCATGCAGCAATATAGAAATATACTTGTATTATAAGTGAACGCGAAAGTCCATTGAGCGCTGATTCCGAGACTGGTCCAATCTGTCAGAGATCTTCCTTCCAAATATTCGTTCAACGAAGCACGTTGTTTCGATGTCAATTACGAAAGCCCGCCCAGTTTCAATTCAAATATGGTAGCACAAAGCTATGCCGCGGGATGTGACACAAGATCGGATGGGACACTTGTCAACAACAACTGAGAGGTATTGAGCTCAAGTGGCACGCGTCTGATAGACCCATGGTGCAGCGCAATAATAAAAAAGGCAACCACTCGACTCGGACTTAGGCCTCTTGTCCCTATTGCGTATATTATCGCGTGCGGCTTGCAAATGTTTGCACATTATTTAGCTAGGGAAGCCTTTTCAAATATCCCCGCGCTGCCAAGCTGCGTTGATTGGTCGGATACAATATCGTTGTTTTAGTCGCTTACACAAACGTTAATGTAGTGAAAACATGAACGTGGTATGTAGAAAGATTGCGTGACTCCAAATCCGTAAAAGTGAACTCCCAGCATTTTGTTGGAACTGGAAGGCAAATTGCTTACAGACTGGGAGGGTCCATGTATTGGGTTGATTTTTAATGCTATGTAATCTACATTACCAGTTGTTCTCCATGGACCCGAGGGAGGGTCTAGGGTGTAGGGGGTGCGACAAGGGGGAAAGAGAGAAAGGAAGAAAGAAAGGGAGAGAGAAGGGGGAGAGAGAGGGAAGGCAGAAAGAAAAGGGGGGGAGGGAAAAGAGACGAGAAGTGGGAGAGGAGAGGGAGGGGACTAAGGGGAGAAAACTTCATTCAGTTCGTAATATAGGCCCTATTGGATGGGTATAATGGACCTACAATGATGTTGGTCGTCAGGCGTGTTGACTCCGTTGAGATGATGTGGACATAAACTAATGATTTTGCAAGATCGACAAAATATGTGTGCATCTCATCACCCTTCTGCACCGCGCCCTTCATCAGCACCAATGGAGATTAGCCATAGGCATAGGTGTAGATCCCAGGGGTGATGAGGGATAAATCACCCAATATATTGATAAGGGGATGGTCATATACTGTAATATCCAGTGTTGTGCACCCTTAAGTAAAACATCAAGTGCACGGTATAGTTATGCATCAATGATACGGTAAATCTTTGTTAACAACATGGCAGACATTTAAACAATCATTTGTGTGATTTGTGTCATTTGTTATCCAAGCCTAAGTCCCGAAATTGGCGACGAGGATGAACAATTCCTACAGCGGAAGGTACATGTAAAGCAATATTTCCTCCATCGCCAGAAGCATTGTTAGGGTGAGTCGACGCTAAGAAATTAGAGAAAATAAGAGAAGAAGAAGACAAGAAAAATGGGTGATCAAGAAGCAACCGTTACAGTAGTCAATAGGAACTTGAAAATAGATCCATTTACACACTCGGTGGATGATCACATTAGCGTTGGTATAGCATGGCAAGATTGGTTAGAAGAGATAGAAAGGGAGTTCAGATATTTCAAGATAACTGAGGCAGTAGATAAGAAAGATGCTCTCATAATTTATGGAGGCAAAGACATAGCTAGACTAGCAAAGAGTCTACCAGATCCAGCACAGAGTAATGAGTATGAGAAAGTGAGAGAAAAGTTGAATGACTATTATACTCCTAAGAAAAATAAACACCATGCCAGGTATCTGTTCTTGAAGATGAAACCTAACAATAAGGAAACAGTTGTGGCATATGCAGCCAGGCTGAGAGAAAAAGCAACAGAATGCGAGTTTGGCGATAGCTACGAGGAACGTATTTTGGAACATTTAATCCAAATGATAGAAAAGCAAAGCCTAGTACAGAAAGCAATTAACAAGAAGTGGAACCTGAGTCAACTTCTCAAGGAAGCAGGTCAACTGGAAGATACTCAACTGCAACTGAAAGAGATGGGTGCGCAGTCAAGCGATGTCAAGTCAGCCAAAGTATCAAAGTACAAGAAATACCAGAGGCCATACACATCAAAGTACAAGAAGTCTTACCCCAAGCAAGGGACAGGGCAAGCATGCAAGTACTGCGGTAGAACCGACAGCCACGCTCCAGGTGAAAATTGTCCTGCATACGGGAAGAGATGCCGAAAGTGTAACAAGTATAACCACTTTGCCATATGTTGTGAAGCAAGTTATCACAAGGATACAAGCAAGAAGAAAGAAGAAACACAAGGTGTGAAGAAGAAACACAAAGTCAGAAAAGCGTATCAAGATACGGAATCAACTAGTTCCGATGATGAGTTTTTCAGAGAGTCAGCAAAACACTTAGTCAGACCGGTGAAGAAGATACATGACAATGACAATAATAGTGATACAGTAACTGTAATGATCAATGACGTGGAAGTACAAATAGACCCAGATAGCGGTGCGGATGTCAACATCATGGATGAACATCAATACAAGGCATTCACTCACAGATCAGAGAATGAACAATTACTTACTGAAAGTACAGTCAAACTGAGTGCTCTTCAAAGCGAGTTATCAGTGAAAGGGGAGTTCAAAGCTGTGGTGAGAAACAGCACACGGGGAGTCAAGACCAAGTTCGTCGTGGTTTATGGAAGAATAAATTCACCACCACTCCTTGGCAAGTACACACTACGTGATCTAGGCATGCTGGAGATAAGACCAGATGGATCACTTGGGAAGATAAATAACCTCAGAATTCCAGATGAAATTTCAAGTGTGAAGTATACAGCAAAGACAAGCGGATCATCAATCCAAGAAATCGTTGATGGGTATCCACAAGTCTTCAATGGAATAGGGAAAATTAGAGACATTAAAGGAGACAAGGAGATATATGCAAAGCTGAATATGCAAGCTGGAGTGGCACCAGTAGCTCAGAAGCCGAGACAAGTACCATATTATTTGCAAGCACCGTTGAAGAAATGGTTAGATGACAGCGAAAAGCAAGAGATTTTTGAGAGGGTACCGGAAGGCGAGTCAGTAACGTGGTGTAGCCCATTGGTAGTCCAACCCAAACCAAGATTCAAGACAACACCGAAAGAAGATCTAGAGCCACACATGATCAGAGCAAGTGTTGATTTACTGAGTACCGAACAAGTATATGGACCGTAACAGAATTTACGCAAGCAACGGTAGTGGAAGATTTTACGTACAAATTCCACAACTGTAAGATTTTCTCCAAGATGGATATGAAAGCAGGGTATCACCAGCTAATGCTAGATCCCGAGTCCAGGAAGGTAGCTACATTTAGTACACCATGGGGCAATTACAGACCGAAAAGATTAATTTTCGGAGCCAAGTCGTCACAGGACATGTTTGACGAGACCATCTTCAGGATATTTGGGGACATCCCAAATTGTCTGAACCAACAAGATGACATTCTGATTGGTGGAGCAACTGAAGAGGAACATAATGAAGCACTGAAGAATGTTCTACAAAGAGCAGCAGAATATGGGATTACATTTAGCCCAGAGAAGTGTAAATTTGGCGTGGACCAGTTGGAGTTTTATGGATACAAGTTCACAAAAGAAGGCCTAGAACCAACAGAAGAGAAAGTGAGAGCTGTGAGAGAAAGCAAACCTCCAGAGTCGAAGCAAGCAGTGATGAGCTTCCTCGGGATGGTCGGGTATCTTGCGAAGTTCGTACCAAGATATTCAAGTCTTACAGCACCACTGAGAGCTATCACACATAAGGATGCAAAGTTCAAATGGGGTCCAGAAGAAGACAGATGTTTCAATGAAATCAAGGAAGCAATCACAAGTGCAGAGACTATAGCGTTCTTTGATCCAAGGAAGCCTATCATAGTTAGAGCAGAGGCTAGTTTCCATGAAGGTTTATCAGCTGGCTTATTTCAAGAAACTGATAAAGGAGTTCAGCCTGTACACTTCATCAGTAGAACAATGGAAGATGCTGAGAAGAGATATAGTCAGACAGAGAAAGATGCTCTCGCCATCAAGTGGGCGAAGAACAGATTCAGAATGTACCTGTTAGGAGCACCGAAGTTCAAGATCATAACAGCACACAAGCCATTAATTCCAATGTTCAATAAGGCAACTGCTAAGCTACCACCAAGAATTGAGAAGTGGGTTATGGATCTACAAGACATTGACTATGAACTAATCTATGAGCCAGGTAGAGATGAGCAAGATCCGTTAGACTTCCTATCAAGACATCCTTTGCCAGAAACAGAAAGCGAGGAAACAGAGCACATGGTTAAGCACATTGAAGAAGATCATGCAGTAGTGATAGACAGAATCAAAGAAGAGACAGCACAAGATGAACAACTGCAGAAGGTGAAGCAGCGAATCCTGAAGAATGACTGGGATTGTTCCAAGAAAGATCAAGACATACAGCCATTCCACAACGTCAGATATGAGTTGTACATCGAGGAAGATATAATCTTCAGAATGAGTCAGATTGTAATTCCAAGAGTACTTCAGAGAAAGGTGATCAAGGCGGCACATAGTCTAGGACACCTTGGCATGACTAAAACCAAGAAACTACTGAGAGATAAATACTGGTTTCCGACCATGAACAGTATGGTTGAAGAGATTATAGGCCAATGCTACGAGTGTAGAGTTACAACTAAAGAACACAAGACCGAACCTGTTAAAATGACACCGATACCAGAGAAACCATGGGATGTTGTTGCGATAGATTTCGGAGGACCATATCCAGATGGACATTACAATTTTGTATGCATTGACAAGAGAACCAGATATCCTGAAGTGGAAGTTACCTATTCGACAAGTGCAGAACCTACCAAGAAAGCACTAAAGAAGATGTTCGCAACGCACAGAACTCCGAGAAGAGTCGAAAGTGATAACGGCCCACCGTTCAACTCACAAGCATTTGCAGATTTTGCAAAAGAAGAGGGATTCACACATCACAAAGTGACACCGGAGCATGCTAGAGCTAATGGTGAAGCAGAGAGTTTCATGAAGATGGTGAATAAGACTGAACAAATTGCCAAGTTACAAGGAAGAAATAGCATTCTAGCTATGCAAGATATGTTAATTGGGTATCGCTCAACACCACACCCAGCAACTGGCATAGCACCATACAAAGCGCTCATGAACAGAAAAGTCAGAACAAAGCTAGATCAGATCACAAATCCTGATCAAGAAGACATTCAGCAAGATATCAACAAGCAAGATCAAGATTACAAAGACAAAGTGAAACACCAGGCAGAAAACAAGAACACTAAACAGCATACATTTGTTGTTGGAGATTATGTATTGCTGAAGCAAACAAAGAAGACTAAATGGACAACAGCTTATGAACCAGCATTCTATGTTATATAATTGATGGATCATCTATTGCAGCCAGAAGAGTCACGGATGGAAGAGAGATCTACCGTGATGCAGCTAGATTTAAGTTGGCAAATGCTGTAGTGCAAAACAGAGAAGATGAAGTTCAAGCTGAGTTAACGCCAGATTGGAGAGAACACATGTTGGCAAATATTCAAGCACCTGTTCAAGACATGGTTCAGCAAAATCAAGAACCACAAGAAACAACAGAAGAACCACCACAACTAACTTCAGATCCGGAACCAGTGGCTACGACAAAGACACCAAGGCTACAAAGGAGTCGACGGAAACCAGCGTACCTGAGTGACTACGAAACCTGAGAATCATCAGTGCAAGATTGAAGATTGTTGGATGAAGAATTGTGAAAGGACACTGAAAGAACTATGAACTGTGAAAGGACACTTACTTCATCATAAAATCCTGAAAAAAATCAGGAGAAAAAAAAAAAATAGGCAGGAAAAAAAAACGCCTAAGCTATTTGCAAAAAAAACAAAAAAAAAAAAAAAAATTTGCAAATATTTTGGAATTTATTTTGTTGCTAAAATATGCAAATATTTTGGAAATTTCTTTAAAAGGAAAAAGAAATTTAGTTTTCAGGAAATAATTATTTTCATAATATTTTGAAAAGCCATCAAAATAACCAGAAAAGTGAAATAATCATACAAGAGACAATCAAGTTAAGTTGAAACTTACTTTCAGTTTATTTAACAATGTAAACATTGTGAAAATACACATGTTTAAAGACTGAAATAAGAAATGTCTTGAAAAAACCCAAGACAAACAGAGACTTTAAAGAAAGCAGAACTTTAAATTACTTGCTGATTTAACAGTTAAAAGTTGAGAACCCCAATGACCGAATTAACCTCACATTTGGCCATATAAACCTAAAAAGTGCAAATTAGAATTAATTCCACTTTTGTACCACACTTCACCACTGGTTTAGCTTCAATATGGTAATTGTTTCCCGCGCTTTGCGTGCATAGCATAATCTGATAAGGTGCCGGATTCACTAGATACTTCAAGAAATATTTTCAACCCCATCCCCTAATGTTAAAAAGAATTCTACGCCACTGGCCATATGGGCATGGTGGCAAGTTAGTCCCTTCCCTGCTCAGTCGGCAGAAATGTTGCGACAAAATTTGCGATTTGCATCTTCCTTTTGGTCTATTTTAGACAAAAAATTAAGACCATTTTGAAACATTTAGCATTAAACTGCCAAATTGCTGTATAAAGCATAAAACTCATATAAGCATAAAACTCATGAGCTGGATCAAAATACCTGGACTAAATTAACAAAAAGATGTGAAAGGCCTAGATATCTTCCTTTCGCACAATATTAGTACTGGGACCCACAATTGTCCTCAATTGTGTTCATTTTAGCATTGAAATTGCATTGTTTTCGCGCTTCGCGCGCATAAGTCCCAGTAATATTCTTTTGTAAACTAGATCAGTGGGACAATAGGGAATTTTACCCCCGGGCTCGGTGACTCCGGTTCATCCCTCATTGAATTTTAGGATTGAAATAGCAAATTTTTGTGCACTGTGCGCGCACTTTATATCAAGATTTTGTGCATTTTTCCTCAGTAAAGGAATTCTGGGGGCAGCTTGGAAAAACTTCAGTGTGGTGGAGGGATGTCTTCTATCCGAAGAGCCAGGGGTGGTAATCATGTTGCTGAAGGGCCAGCAAAAGGTAAATCCGGCCATAATAGGCCTTAACCAGCAAAATTTTAATATTTCGACACCCCCCTGAGAAAATGGTCTAGCGACCGCCCTGCGCCTGCGCGGAAAAGGGGTAATTTTTTTACCAGTACCAAGGACCGCGAAATTGGCAAAATAGGGGGTATTTCATTTGCACTGTCCATGAAATTTGACAGTGAAATCAACAAAATAGGGGTAATAGGATAAAAGGAGTACCCGCAGTACTTGATTATAGTGTAATTGAAAGGGGTGTTTGAAATTCTAATCATTGAAAAGGGATGTTTAAAATTATAGTTGAAAACCACAAAAAAGGGGTTGTTTTTGGCCAAATTTTGTCCTAGATTTTGCATGAAAAAGGGTGGTATAAAATTTGATGAAAAATAAAATCACTGCAAAGGGGCCTTTCAAAGATTTGGTAACTCTCATGGTTGTCAACTTTTGTGTTGAGTTGGGGGCCGGAAATTATTGTCAATATTAATATTTTGCGACCTTTACATGTATAATGAAAACCCCGGGGGGCACTCCAACTTTGGAGGTGACGCGTATGTAGGGCTGTTAAGACCCCCTTTTTCAGCATCGCTGTTACCCAAAGACCCCATATTTTTTTACGAACACATGCTCTGGCACCCGAAGACCCCCTATTTTTTTTCATTTGATCTGTCACCCAAAGACAGCAACTTTTATTTATCACTGATTTTGTTACTTATTAAAAAAAAAAAAGACATTTGAAGCCATTTAGATTGATTTAGAACTTGCAGAAATTTGATTTTCAAGGTTTCTGTAGTGCTTTTTCAGCTCTCACCCAAAGATTCCATTTAAAAAAGGTCACGTTCTCACCCAATGACCCCATATTTTTTACATTTTGCTCTCACTGAATGCCAAAAATCATGCTCTCACCCAATGACCCCATATTTTTTTACATTTTGCTCTCACCGAATGCCCCTTAGTGCGAAAGTGCCAGCCCTACACCTTTACCATTCATATTGAAGTCCCCCCTCCCCCCCCCCCCACCCGGATGAAAACAAATTAAAAATTAACACTGAAGACACCCTATAGATGCACCTGCTGCCAGAACACGATCATGTCAGAAATTAATATTTTGTTCTGGGTCTGATTATTCTGACTACTACAACCTGAGAACAAGTCATGAAGTCCTCAAACGAAATTTGTAGTTACAACTAGCCCGAAACATCATGGCCCTTAGTGCCGTACTATTACGCTGCCTTTCGTATATTCGCAGAGGAGGACAATTTCGACCTCCTCGTTTGTTTACAAACAGAGAGGTAGACAAAGGGCCCGTCAAAACTGTTCCGCTTGTCCAAATACTCAAGTATCAAAAGGATGGTCCACAATAGAGTGATTCACGCAACATGAATAGGGGATTAAAAAAAAAAGTGAAGTTTGAAAGGACCATGTGCTTCTTTTGTCCAATTTGGCATCAAGATTTCGAATGGAAACAGTTCAGACCCAGAACACGATCATGTCAGAAATTAATTTGTTCTGGGTCTGATTATTCGGACTACATGGCCCTATAGTTGTTCTTTCCTCACAGGACTGCACAAATCGTAGTGACGGAGGTGTGAGTACCTCGGGCTTAAGCTGAATTTATACTCAATCGCTTTTGCAGAAAAGCGATTTTCACGCATGCTCAATGTTTATACTTACATTTCCAGAGCGTCAAGCCGATCAATCGATTCAAATCGCCGAGGCAAAAACGATGTCGCTTAAATTGCAAGTTGAAGAAATCTCAACTTCCCTGCGATATCGCTTGACACGTGAATGCGTCAACCAATCATATACAACCATCTGAATCTATTATTTTGCTAATTAATTTACCTTTCTCGATTATTAATTTTTGGTGATGAATTGTTAATTCAAAGCAATAATTATTGACAGCAACGGATGTTTTAAAAATGTATTTTGTGGCATTTAGAATATTTTAATTGTCGTCTGCAATCGCTATCGCCGTGATAAATATAAATGCAAAGCGACGAGCGATACATCGCAAAATTCGGCGATTACCCATTGCTTTTCAAAAGCGTGTAATCACAATCGCTCAGCGATTGAGTATATATATTCAGCTTAAAGCTGGTTTCATACTGTAACCCTGCCGCTTGCCGCTGAGCGGCATGGCTCACGCGCATTGCAGACAAACGAAGACAATCACGGCTTGTCATTGGTTGAAATGCCCTGTCGCCTGCCGCAGCGGCAGGAAAGTATGCTGAGGGCATTAGTCTTGCTTAAAGCCCGAGGTACTCACTCCGTCACTACGATTTCCACTGTCCTTCTCTGTACGAAGGAACAGGGCCATGATGTTTCGGGCTATAGTCTTGAGCAAGACTTAATTCAGACAGAAAACCCAATAAACGGCAAGTCAAGGTTTTTTTTAAAAAGTGTTCCCAGACCAATGCAAACTATTTTAATGTGTTGATATACCGTACATGAATTCTTTCAATAAAAAGTGAAAAAAAGATAACTTTTTGCCATGACCTGTTAATATGACACTTTTTAATGTCAGAAATTGTGTGTAATGCATAGGAAACCAAAAACATTTTTTAATTTAATTGTAAAAGATAATTGGGATAAGTTTATTGTGTTTTCTGTCTTCAGTCTTTATCATAAACATAATGACATCTACATGTACATACATGTACGGACCTATGGTTCAGAAGTGTAAGCGAGGTAACGATCCACTCCCTGAAAAACATGCGAGCCAAAGGCGAGCACCTCGCCAAATTTCCGGAAGTGCACAGGGCTTGTCCGGGGAATAGGCTGCAGGGTATCACCCTAGTTCCAGTAACTGTAACTCGTCATACCAGCTCCGTAGATGTCATTATGATAAAGACTGAAGTCTTGCTGGCAGGACTAGGTATCACACCCCCCCTCAAATTTTATTTTTTTTTTGCTCTTTTTATGACTAATTATCATCATCCAATCCCGGAAATGTAAAAAAAAAACATTTCCGGAATTCCGGGAATTTCCGGAAGACTTATGCCCCCCAGCATACTTTCCTGCCGCAGCGGCAAGCGGCAGGGCGATTCAACCAATGACAAGCCTTGATTGTGTCTGTTTGTCTGCAGTGCGCGGCGCCACACCGCTCAGCGGCAAGGGGCAGGGTAGTATGAAACCAGCTTTACACCTCTGATGGTTACAGTTAACTACCTCGGGCTAAGTTTTATGCTTCCGTCAATTGCAAGCCCGGCTACCAGGGACCCGGGCACAGCGGGGACGTAGCGGGGAAGATTACCAAAGGCAATTGTAATAATCCCCGCCATGCCCCGGGTACCGGGTCACAAATTGTGGGTGAAACCCCCGGTACTGTCCCCGGCCCCGCCCATGCCAGCCGGGTTTCAAAGTGCTGTACCGGTATTAATTATTTAATTTTCAATGTTTTTAATCAGCAAATCCAAAATTTAAGTATTTTCATGTTTCATGGCCCCGCTACCTGGACGACTGATTGTACATCCCGGGTACCGGGGACGTACTTTCTGGTAATTTCAGGGTGACATAGTTCACCACGCCACGTAAACTTATGGCTCAAAATTCGGACCGCTCGCCAATAAGTTTACTGCTTTCTATGTTTTGAAATTTGTTGACGTTTTAACGATCCCCGATTCCCGGTCGCTTATTTTAGCCGTGTCACATCACATGCATGACGCTGGTGGGTACCAACCAAACTTCAGAAGAAAAAAACCTCGTCCTCGATCGCCGATAACGATGTGATATGGGACTTACATAGGATTACACAGAGATATTTCTTGCCAAAATATGACCATTTCTAGGCAAGTTGGCCCTACTTTGTCTGCGTTATATGAAAAAGGACAGTCTTAAAGGGGCATTTCGTGATCCACAGCCTTATCCCCCCACTTTTCTCAAAAAAAGTTGAGATTTTTATATCACTGGAAACCTCTGGCTACATAATGTTTATGTACAAAATATTTCTTGCAGATTGATTCGTTTTGCAAAGATATTGTGAAATTTGAATTTCGTTCTGGTGCACCAGAACGAAATTACAATGCATTGTCTATGGAGCAGTGTAATACACATAATCATGCATAACTCGCATAACGCAATATCGGAATCAACTGAAATTTTGGGAATATGCTTTTTTCGTGGATATGTACTGAAAAATGTCATAAAAATAGGATGCTAGGATCACGAAATACTCCTTTAAGTAAGTATAAGTGCAACGCTTTTGATGTTTTGATGTTTTGGGAGACTGGGAGGAATCAGAACACAAAAATGATGGAGCCTATTCTTGACTGTGTAATATTCCTTCAACCAGTTGCCGTGCGGTAACAGTCTTATACGATGGACAGATAGTATCAGTTTGTGAATGAGGACATCGTATAACGCTCATTCTACAAAATCCGGTGCCAATCCACTAAAAAAAATGAAAAAAATAAAGTTGTTCAAAATTACCTGCTTTTAGTGTTTTTTAAGAGTAAATGTATCACTACTTTCAGATGTAAAAAATTGCCAACACCACTTGCATATTTTTCTTTCAAGAAGTCATGATGTTTTTAACACTAAAACTCAATGTAATGTGAGCTACGTAACCGACTACAAAATGGGCTGGTTTTACTCAATCCAAGGTCATAAAATGCAAACTAAAGATCACTTGAGTGAAATGTAAAACCGATTTCACCATTTCATAGAAGTTTTGAAGATGCGTAAATGAGTGTGTAACGTAGCTCACAGTAACGTAGTTCACGGGTTTTTAATGTTTTTTAAACGTGATTTGCGAACGTTAGAACGTTATGTCGGTTAATTCTAATATAAATGGGGTTCGACCACTGGTAGCTTTCACATATTATTAGGAAGTACATGTAATACAAGTGCATACTATAGAATCCTGGTAACGTAGCTCACCAATCTTAACATGGTCGGTCGAAATTTCAATGTTTACAACATTTCTATGCCAAAAATGCTACAGCATCACGATTTTTACTGTGATTTTAAAAACCTATGAGTGTTTCCTTTCAAAAACCGCAAATTACATTGATACCTCTGTTTTACTTCTTTCCAATAACGTGTGTTAAAAAAGGGTACCGTAGCTCACAGCGTTTTGGTGGAAAGTGCAATTTATTTTAGAATTACACAAAGACGTTTTAAAAACTAAAAAATAATGTTGATAAACAATATGATGGTGCGTTATCTAATTAAAAAACAACAAATATGTAAAGAAATCGCATTTATTCAAAGAAAATATTCAGGGTCAGATATGACACTTGAGCAGTGGAAACGCATTTTAGCGATTTTGAGCCTTTGCAAGGGTTAATCATGCTGAAGAAAGCATTTAAAGTATGGAAAACTATATATGTCCGTGTAGATCTCGTTGAGTTCTACCAGAAAAACAACATATGTGATGACCTAAATGCTCGACAAAGTGTTTGTGGACCAAAGAATGGAAAAAAGGCTATTGGCACCGGATTTTGTAGAATGAGCGATAAGTTCCTTGTACTAAGGGTGACAGTCCCGGGTATTGTGTCTACAGTGCCCGGGTCCCTGGTAGCCGGGCTTGCAATTGACGGAAGCATTACAACAACACTGGAACAACCCCGATGATCATGATCATGATGGCCGGGATCGGACAGTTGATCGGACTTACCATTTTCCAGAGACAGAGACAATCACTATATCCAACATGATATTAACGTCCAAATGCATGAATGTCACAGTCGAACATGTATAGCTTATGGCTACGCCAGAGCTTTGTGAAAATTGGAAATCTAGCTTAAACTGCAGCAAAGGCAAGCGAGAACTTCACACCGCCGTGTATGCGGATGCCACAACCAAACCATGGATAAAAGAATCAGGATGTAGCAACCGAGAAAAATAGATAGTAGCAATAGCAAGGGGGTGACACTAAATTCACGGTTGTTCTATTAGCAACGCAAAACCTATGAAAAATTCCGCTGGTTTACAGTACTACCTAGAAATTGAGGCCAGTTATCGATCCGTTATGAATAATTCATGTTCGACCCCTTGGATCATGTTAATTGATATTGGCAAATAACAACGTTGTTCGTTTTGCGAACTTTGCCTGTTCAATGAGAGTATAGCACTTCCCTCATACATCTGGGCACAAACCAGGCGAAAACGATCCAGTTTAATGAAATGGCGGACGGGTATTCCCATTAGGCACCAGTGATATGTTTTTTCAAAGAAAGTCTACTAATTTGATATGAAATGACATTTTGCAATAGTAAAGTCAAAATTAGGACTTGCTGTCAATAATATGAAGGAAATATGTGACAGAGGCAAGGTGTGAAATACAAGTAGTAGGCCTATTTAAGTTATAATAACCTTTGATACCCGACCTGACCTTCCATCATGGCGCCTTATTCGTCTTATGTATTTCTATTATGCTCTCAAGTAAAATAAAATACCAATCTGCACAAAGCAGACAGAAAATCACAGAATGTTACTTGGCTCCCAGCATGAATTATTGATTAATTTTATACGGAGGTAAAGAAATGCACAGTGGTCACATATGACATATCATGTGTTCGGGAAATCACGTGGCAACATTTTAAGATTTCAGGCTTGTTTACTAGTTAATTGCCATTTGTAGCCTACTCTTTATTATTTATCTTTGTTAATTAACATATCAAAACCTTTAACATTTCAGAATCAGTGAATCCACGACAGACTTGGCCATTCAAAACGCAACAGAAAACTGGCTAAAAATTGCCAAATTTTTCTTTAAATCGCCGTCAATTTCGAACTAGTGAACTCAGAATTCTGTTCCCACGTTTATATTACCTTGAGATATTCCTTAACCCTAAAATTATTTTTTTGAAGCTGTAGGTGCTTCCACGAACCCGTCTGAATTTTTATTTATTCCATGTTTTCACTAAATTGTGTTCCTTTCCCTGCGTCGAATCAAGTTTTTCTGGGTTTTCCTGTCAAACCTGCCCTGTTCCAACAGTCACTCTACGAAATAGCGCTACGCTATTAAAAATGTCCTCGGGTTAATCGACTGTATAGACATTTTCCCTAATGGTTATGAATTTATAAATCCAAAATTTATTTATAATTTATTTATTATGATAGACCCATACTTGGCAGTGGGGTTTGACCCCCACCCTTTTTATTTTACCCCCACCCTTTTTAGGGACCGCTCATTATTAATGCGGGAGGGGGGGCGGGAAAATGTTGAGCTTTATGGGTGAAAAATACCTAACCCCCCCTATTGCGATGAATCAATTTCACGTAACCCCCCCCTATTGAATCAAACAAAATCACATAACCCCCCCCTCCGATATATTGTTACTGTACATGCAAGACCTTCCTGGATACTTGGTATTAAAAAAATAGTGAATGACTATTAAATTTCACATGACCCCCCTATCAGGAAAAATAAAATCACATAACCCCCCTATTTGTCAAAGTGAAAATCACATAACCCCCCTACATTTTTCCCGGCCCCCCCCCGACATTAATAATGAGCGGTCCCTTATTGAGGCACCCTTTATATTGAAAATTCCTGACCCCCATGCTTTTTACTGAGGCACCCTTTATAATGAAAATTCCTGACCCCATCACTTTTTGCTTTTTCCCCTATTTGTATAGGCCTACATTGAAGTCATAGGCAATTTGGTTCGAAGTAAATCAAGTACGGCGAATTCTGCACCTATCATCACACGATAACCTAGTGGATGTAAATATGCATCAAATGGAATTTTATCTTGCGAAGTTGGTTTGCGATATGGTTTGCTGGCAGTGGTTTGGCATGCACTTATTCTTGGAAACTAGGATGATTTTATCATTCAATGAAAATAATTATATTGTAAGCTGGCACTCCCACCCTTTTTATTTTACTCCCACCCTTTATATCAATCCACCCTTTTTACCAACAAAGTTTAAACCCCCACCCTTTTAAGGATTTTCCAAATTTCCAAGTGGCACCCTTTAAAAGGGTGCCCTGCCAACAGTGAGACCTGAATTTAGTCTCGCCGCATACAAAAACCCACTAGTCTTAGTCACAGTCTATATGGCACAGCATAATTCGCATTACAGTGAAATGCGACCAAGCGTAGACTTTGCGTAGACTATACGATCTATTTTTAGCATGACTCCACACAGCTCGCGTTGATCAAGGTCACTTTCGCTTTTCATTGCGCAGTGAATATTATTTTGGGTAAAAACATGTTACTTTTCACATAGAAAGGTTTTGATATGCATATATTTTAAATGCTGATAAATCGTGGTTGGCTGACCATGATATCTGTTAAATTCAATGTTTTATGAATATAATTCTACCACGCAGAGGGGGTTACGCAGCAGAATTTCACATCACCTGACTTAGCTAGATTTCGAAGCTCTGCTCTTCAAATTCATGTAAATTTCAAAGTTTATACATTTAATATATTTAATATGATACTAATTTTTGTTATAACCAACTGGTACACGAAATATACTAGCTTATTACCTATACAGAAAGGTGATTATCAGCCTTCACTCAGCATATTGACATGCCCGGCATATGCAGCCATTCTCCGTCTGGATAACATGACTGTCGCCCTCAATACGTCTGGGCACAAATTTAAATAACAATACGCTATTTACATATCAATGTGGCCTCATGCTAATTAAAGCTGCCCCATCCAGGAGTTCATCTATGGCAATAGTATATATGGAACAACCAACGGGTGACACTAAATTCACGGTTGTTCTATTTAAGCACGCAAAACGAGTTCCAAATCCCGCTGGTTTGCTAGCTAGAAAATATGGCCAGTTTCGATCAATTTTATCAGGCGGCGAGTGGCATGATGGTCGGAGCAGGTCGGAGAGAGCCGGCAAAACCCCTCAGCCTTTAGGCCTATGGCATTTCCCCCGGGCATTTTCCCTCGGGGGCACAGTGACATCGCCCCGATATCTTCATAGTAGAAATCGCCATGGTAGGTTGAATCCACAGCCACCTATGACCATTTTATTCGGACCTTATGAGATGCATATTATTAGCGAAGTGACTTGACTAAGGCTACTGTATAGACGGGGTAATTGATTCCTCGCTCTGTGAGCAAGCTTGTACATACGACATTGCGGTCAATGGTTATACTCTCCACTTGAGTGAGTGCCGCTATAGTCTGCTGCGCGCTGTAGTCCATATAGGACCAACGCAATATAAAATTGAGAGTTTTGGTCAAATTTTGACTTCAAAGCGCACGGCCAATTTTCAAAGCGCACGCTAACGACTATAATACACGTATTTTCAAGTGTATGAGACCACATCTGGTTTCTTGAGAAAAATTCATTTACGGGAGATATTCATCATTTTGTAACCCAGTATCCGAAGATTTTCGTCTGATATCAAAATCGTGCATAGCAATTCACGTGTATGGATCCCGTGTATTCATTTTAATGTCTCTGCTGCACCAAATAATTATTAGCCAGGCGATGTCGGTGTGGGGGGAGGCACTCCAACTTTGGAGGTGACGCGTAGGGCTGTTAAGACCCCCTTTTTCAGCATCGCTGTCACCCAAAGACCCCATATACGAACACATGCTCTGCCACCCGAAGACCCCCTATTTTTCCATCTGATCTGTCACCCAAAGACCCTTACAAGTTCGATTTGAACAGCAACTTTCATTTATCACTGATTTTGTTACTTATTTTGAAAAACAAAGAAATTTGAAGCCATTTAGAACTAGAAATTCCATTTTCGAGGTTTCTGTGGCGCTGTTTCGGTTCACCCAAAGATTCCATTAAAAAAAAAAGCTCATGTTCTCACCCGATGACCCCATATTTTTTACATTTTGCTCACCGAATGCCAAAAATCATGCTCTCGCCCATTGACCCCATATTTTGTACATTTTGCTCTCACCGAATGCCCCTTAGTGCGAAAGTGCGCACACCTAGGCCCTGTATCCAAGTGCCCCCGGGCATTTTCCACACACTTGGTTTAGTTTTGTGGGACTCATTATCGAACCCCAACGGTTTAGCTTGTATTTATTATTTATTACGGTACCGGGTATCTTTTTGTGTGATATTTTAAGCGTTTTAAAATTTCAAAATAATCCCATTCAATTAAACGGTTGACAACGGAAATGTACTGAATTTAGAGAATGCGCGGCACTCACCACCTGGGTTTTATGAAGAAGAATGGGAGAATAAACGATAGGAATTTTTATTTTGACTATCCTCTACCGTGTGATAGACGACAGGCAGGTCCAATATTTTGAGTACCGTAGTGCCCGGGAATTTTGAATAGGGCCTACCGCGTGTTGAAAGACGGAATGTTTTTATTAATTTTTATGGTCACTATATGAGTTTGTTTTAAATAAAACCACGGGAGAGTCATGCTTGATAATTATTTTTCTTACATATAAATGATATACGGTAAGGCATAATGTTGTGATTGCCGGAGGAGACCCCAGGCCCGTACGCAGGGGGGGTGCGGGGGGTGCGACCGCACCTCCCCAAATTTGCAAAAGTATGCAAAAAGTCCCAAAATTTAAGAATTTGCGAGCGTAGCGAGCCAAAAAATCATGTTTTTATTTTTGGTCAAAAAAAGGTCCAAATTTGGGGGGAAAAGTCCACTTTTCACAAAATCGCCCCCCCCTTTGGCAAAAAAGTCCACTTTTTCAAAATCAGCACCCCCCAAAAAAATCCTGCGTACGGGCCTGGGAGACCCCCTTAAGGGCATATCTATTGCAAAAACAAGTTTATCTCAATTCGAATAGAATAATTATTACATTACAAGTTTTTTTTTTTATCTTTCAATATTACATTACAAGTTGACACTCATTGCAATTTTTCAGTGTGTATTTCTCCTGAAAAAAGAGAAATTGTATTGGTAAAGTTCGGGCTCGTACGTGTCCTTTCCCCTGTTTGAAGCGACATTAAAGGCAGCGGGCTGATTACGTAAGTAAATGAAGCGGACAAAAATAGCGAAAAAAGCGAAAAAATATTATATAGGCCTATTTCTCCTATTTAGAAGCAATTTTAAACAATGAACATATACTAAAAGAAGTTGGTGTAGTGTTTTTGCGTATACAACGTTTTAAAAATGTGACCTATAATACCAGTGATGAACAGGCACCCGGCGCGAGCAAGCCTTTGCAATTAGCGAACAGATGCATCTTTTTCATTCAAAGGGTCACCGTGGCCAATGATGTATAAAAGTTGTAAGCATCAGCATGAATTGACTTTTAAAAATGCCCTAAGCTAGAAAGTCGAGATTGTGAAATTAACCCTAAACAAGGATTTTACCCAAATAAAAACACCCTAAAGCGAGGAATTGGTTTGAAATTTACCCCTAAACAAGGATAGACAACTAGAAACCACAGTTGTGTTTGACCAAACACGAATATCTATGCCCGTGACCACACCCAATCCCCCCTTCCCCTATTCACAAAACGAAAACTTATACCCCTTGGTATAAGCTTTAAATGATATAAGTATCATATCATAGCACCTAAAATAAAAAACCGCCCAATTGGGCGCCAAATCCAAAAGTTGGTGACCACCATGTGGAAGCCCTTGTTATAAACTTTAATTGATATAAGCATTATCCTCATAGCACCTTAAATAAAAAAGCGCCCAATTGGGCGCCAAATGCAAAAGTTAGTGACCATCATGTGAACACCCCTTCTTTTAGTTTTAGTAAAATGAGTGTTTTGAGATCCTAATGGTGGATCCGCGCGGATCCTCGTTTTGCTTTTCAAAACCACCCTAAATCCGCGTTTTCTCTCACGCGGATTGTTTACAACTATATATAGCCTATTAGTAACTCCCAGGCAGACGGTGTAGGCCTACTGATATTATAAAATATAATAAGCCTAAAGAACAAGAGAAAATTCCAACAACTACAAAACCTGTAAATTTCCTACTGAAAGCGAACTGGACACCCGGGATGCTGCCGGCAGGGCGATAGTCCTTCAAGAATGACTCTGGGCTGACAGAAGTTTAAAACTCATATTCGGCCTCGCTACTCGGCCTTCGGTCTCGTTGTTGGGCTTCGCACCCCCCCCTTCTTGAATGACTAGCCAGCGATGCTGTGGCGACACAGGCGCAACAGCAATCATATACGTTAAGGCCACTGAGTGAGGGCGTAAGCAAAGTGAGCGATTCAGGCAGGCAATCTAGCAGGTAACGCGGCGGGTGTCCGACAGATCGAATGGGATTGTACATAATACGAACGAAATGAGATATATTACAGGGGGCTAAATGGAGAGCCGAGTATCATAAATGTAGGCTAAAGGATAAAAATCAAAGATAATCGTCTTACTTTATACAATTATTAGGTACCGGTAGGCCCCCTATGGCCCAGGCTCTTTTTAAAAACGATTCACGTTGAGTCAAAAATACTCAACAGTTGTGTGTCAGATTGGAACTGTCGGGATTCTAGAATTCTGAGAGGTGTCCAAATTCTGGAATTTCGACAGCTGTCAAAAAGTTGAACGTTTTTTTTTTTTTACAATGCTTCTGATGTTTTGGTCTCCAGAATGCCATGCAAAATACCGTACCCCTTTAAATCACTTTATCGATAATATCCATATAGCCTAAGTGTATTGAAATCCCTCACATAGGCCTACGTTATAATGTCTTTCTTACTTCCCAGCCACACCCAGCTGGTGGTGGTGACGCGTCCCGGGGACGCGTCACAGAAATATCTTAATGTTCTTTACTTTGTTGTATTAGTTATCTGTCAAATTTCAGGAATCGTACAGTTTTTTTAGTCGATTACTTATAGTAGGCCTATTTAGAAATTATTGTTCCCAATTCCTTACATCTGTCTTTGCAAGATTTTATTTGCGTACTTCTATAATTAGAAGAACTTATCCTACATCATTTTTATATAGTGACAAGCACGTTCTGGCAGCATGGTCCAATCAGCATCCTTCTATAATTCTAGAATTCTGACCATTCCAAGTTTCTGACAGGCTGCGTCAGAAACCTGTACTGTAGAAATTCTGGAATATTGACAATTCCAAGTTTTTAACAGGCTGCGTTAGAATCTTGGAATTGTCAAAATTCCAGAATTTCGACAATTCCAAGAATCTGATGCAGCAACAGTCAACATCAATATTAAAAACATTCGAGAGATAATCATAATATAATATTTTTATACATCCATTCCGACAATTTTTTTCGAAGTAGGCGCACTAGGCGGACCTACCTCTCATCATGTGTCATCAGGGAATGACACTAGTAATAGGCCTACCCCGTTTACATTGGGCGAAAGCCGTAATCGAATTCACTAAAGTCGTATTCGACTTAATTCGTATCATAAGTGTAAACAGGTACAGTCGCAATTAATCGTAATTCAAAAGTCGTAATTCCAATGATAGTTTGTATCATCATTCATTTCAAGTGAATTCGAATAAGTCGTCATTAAGGGTACTTGCCCATCAATTTCATTCAGGGGCGTGTTTGAAAAACGGCATAGCGCATTAGTAAAATGAATAAAAAATACTAAAATTTACACCAGGGTTCGAACCACTGCCAATGCACTATGAATGCTAAACATGCCTACTGTGCCACGGTGACTGTGGTTAATATTCGGCGATTTTCAAAGATATATATATACATATCAACACGTTTCTAGTGTATTGAAAATCAGATTTTGGTAGGAATACAGTCATAGAAAGACATATGATTCTACTTGTCTGTTTGTTTTTCATTTAATACAAATTAATTTTAATGAATTGAACTGGTATGACTCTTGGGACTCGTCATAAACGACGATTAATTTTGTAAAATAAAATGAAAACGCTGGGTCATTCACGACGTCATTGTAATTCATGTCAAAACCTGGGGAGTGACCACACACATCCGTGTAAGCTCGTGTATACGTGCGCAATCAATACTCAATGATCCAGACAATACCATTTGAATATACCGCCCTTATGTATGCACCTGCTTGACATATCTTGTCACTTGCGGGAAGATATACTATACCCTAATAGCTTACAATAGACACCCCACCGTAAATAGCTCTCTTACTTTTGAACCATATTTTGTTCAAAATTGATAGGAAGGGACTGTTTTCAGCTAAAATGTTGGCTATCAGCAGATGCCCAATGGTATCAGGAAGTGTTGCAGAAAGGTAAGCGTACTCATTATTTATTCAAAATGTATTTATTTATAAAATCCGACTGGGAAATCCGAAAAAAAATGTCAGGTCAAAATGTTCACCCCAGAAATATTGTGAAATAAAATCGAATCAAATTTAGGCTCCGCAAACAGCGTCCAATTATTCCCAAAGGGGTTTGCTACACGCGTATATAATAAATTATGATTTGGGGTTAATTTGAGAAGAGTTATGCCTCAAGTTTCAAAATACACCGAGTGCACCTTTTTTTACAAATAGCCTCGACAATTCAACACTCTGTAAAAACAAATCAAGAATTATTGAATTACGATTACGACTGTGCCTGTTTACACGTATGATACGAATTAAGTCGATTACGACTTTAGTGAATTCGATTACGACTTTCGCCCAATGTAAACGGGGTATATGATATTTAGTTGTGGAAAAATATTACTTTAATATTTTGGCGGGATTATTTCCCGCCAAAGATTTCAACCAAAAAGAGAAAGTACCCTTAATTACGACTTTTCGCTAATGTAAACGAATTCGTATTTACCTGCCGTAACCACTGGTAACAAACGAATTCGATATTCGTGAATGCGAATTTGGAATCGAATTCAGTCGATGTAGTGTAAACACCCACCAAACGGATATATCTGCTGTCGTTATAATTCAAAATACAGCTTAAGTCGATTACGACTTTTGCCCAATGTAAACGGGGTATAAAATAACTGGAATGCTTGCGCGGGGAGTTACGTGTGTGGATGGTCGCGCAAGCGGTGCGGGCGGTAACGGTAACTGAAATTATGCGTCACGCCAGACTTGCTCAGAAAAACAGTTCACCTTACCTGGTTTGATCTTAATAGTTAGGTGAAAAAGTTCAATTTGGTGACCACTCTCTGGCTAGTAAGGTTTGACGATTGATTCGACTTCTATGGACCATTTAGAAAAAATTAGCAACCATGTCCCTCGCGAAAATCCCGGCATTTTTCGCTAGAGGCAAAAATCCAAAATGGCCGCCGCCACCATTTTGAAAATTTAAGTTTTGAACCAGAGCACCTAGGGCCTATAATCATGCACAAAGACACTTTTTCGGATATGTCGAGTACAAGGATTCCGATTCTGACATTAGTTTGACATTACGGCATCATTTTCACCCAGAAATCCAAGATAGTGGCCGGCACCATCTTGAAAAATTTAGTTTTGAACAAGAGGACCTAAAATCGTGTACAAAGACACTTTTTTGGATAAGTCGACCACAAGGAAAGTTTTGAACCAGATTACCTAAAATCGTGTACAAAGACACTTTTTCCGGTAAGTCGACCCCAAGAAATCCGAATCTGACATTAATTTGACGTTACAACATAATTTTTGCCCAGAAATCCAAGATGGCCCCCATTTGGTAGAACGTAAATGTGATTTTTGAATGAGAGCAGAAGCATAAGTGTGTCATTTCCGCCTTATCTGGGGTTCATGTCTCTTATATGGGGTTTAAACTGCCTTATCTTGGGTTTACATCCCTTATCTAGGGATAAGGCGCCTTATCTGTGGTTTAGACGGCCTTATCCTGGGTTTACGTTCCTTACCTGTGGCTAAGATGCCTTAACCTTAGCATATCGCAGTCTAAACCCAGATAAGGCATATAAACCCCAGATAATGCGCCGTAACCCCAGATAAGCGACGTAGACCCCAGATAAAGCAGTCTAAACCCCAAATAAGGTGCTTTAACCCTAATAAGGAACATAAAACCCAGAAAAGGCATCTAAACCCCACATAAGGTGCCTTAACTCTAGATAAGGGTTGTTAACACCAGATAAGGGTCGTAAACCTCAGATAAGGCATCTAAACCCAAGATAAGGCGCCTTAACCCCAGATAAGAGACGTAAACTCAGATATGGCAGTCTAAACCCCAGATAAGGCGCCGTCTAGGGTTTACTTCTCTTATAGGTTTATGTTCCTTATTTAGGCCTAGGGTTAAGGCGCCTTATTTGGGGTTGGTACTGGTTTATCTGAGGTGTACGTCCCTTATCTGGGGTTACGGCGCCTTATCGGGGGTTTAGACTGCCATATCTGAGTTTACGTCTCTTATCTGGGGTTAAGGCGCCTTATCTTGGGTTTAGATGTCTTATCTGAGGTTTACGACCCTTATCTGGGGTTAACGACCCTTATCTAGAGTTAAGGCACCTTATGTGGGGTTTAGATGCCTTTTCTGGGGTTTATGTTCCTCAGTGTCTTTGTACATTCATGCTTTTGAAATTGGTAGTAGAGGTTACCTATCTCCTGAAAATACATCTACTCTTAAGTCACTTATACATCTCTCTGGTACAACTTTTAAGAACGTTCGGAATAATCTTATGAAAATCGTCCTGTGCACATCTTTTAGTTTATATTGTTCCAAATCCGAACCATCATGGATTGATCCACCACTGTTTAAACTATAATGTCTTTTAACAATTGGTGTTTTTTTTAATAATATTCTATCTTGCCGGAGACTCACTGGTCGGGTATCTCCGTGTCCTAGATTTTTCACTGCCAGTTTGTATTACTTTCTATGTATTTTATTGTTGCTATATTTATTTTATTCATGTATCATTATTTGTCTTTGTATATGTAATGTATGAGAATAAACTGGCTGATTTAATAAAATGATATTGAATGGTCACTTATACCGAAATGAATTACTCCAGAATCACCGATATCTTGGAAGGATTTGTACAATAATATTATAACATCAATAAGTGTTTTACTATTCTTGGTTTTCTGGTTGGTCATAGGCCTCAAGGGCTGCCCGAACCCAAAACGGTAGCTTAACATTGGGTTATTCCAGAAAATAAGTGCACACCCGGGACACCCCTATAGAGGAGTAACTTAAAAATAAAAGAAATGTCTGGATTTTCAAGTTTGATTTCTGAAAATAACCGGAATTCCAGTTGCCGATGTTACTGGAAAAAGCTTGGAAATGCGATTAAATCAATGAACAATCACGGATTTGTCCAAAATGAGCTCTCAAGTTGAGGATTTTTGATTTTGAACACAATTTCTGCTGGATTTGTTCGGCTTTGGTAACTTTAAAAGTCTGGATTTCCAACAATCGCGACTGGACAAAAAAGTCTGGAAATCCGAACTCCTCTATAGGGGGAGTGCATCTATTTTCTGGAATAGCCCAACTCAGGGTTTTCCCCTCATCAGATTCCTTTAAGAAAATAGCATGAACCCGACGTTATAAAATTATTCCAACTTTTTGACAGCTGTCGTAAGAATTCTAGAATTAAAATAGTTCCAAATATTTGACCCACCACTTGATTGATACTTTCAGGCCATGCAGGGCAGCCCCTGAGCCGATGGCAACTTCAGGCGGTGATGGAAGCGATATCGCCAATTTTGAGGTCGCCATTGGATTAACACATAATCATGAAATCTTCACAAACAATTCTAAATTTGTTATGTGGTGTCAAAGCAAAATTATCTTACTCTAAAACCGTCGGGGTACGACAATGTACCACACTGCAAGTATGTTAATTTTCCATTTGTAATTGCTAACCGTGTATTTTGAATGGGGCTGTCAGCCCTGTATCTTCGCCAGCCTGGTACGTCACGTGTTGCGCTTCCTATGCCGCCTGGGCTACTTTGCAGTTTGTGCTACCGCCCTCAAAGTTTGTATGGGACACTTTTTTGTTATTATTACTTTGACGTGGTGCACTTCCCTCTAGCTCTACACTTATGTGCAGTACAACCCATTATGGACCATCCCGTGTTAAAAATCGACGTCAAAATAATGGTTTGATAACATTTTCCTTTAAAATAGTGTAACTTCATTGTGATTAAAGTACTTTATCGGATTTTGTATTTTGTAGCAAACAATGTGTGCTACTTGACGAGGGAAATACACCGTCTACCGCAATTGAACAATAAAAAACTTCTCCAGAGACAGAAGTTAATGATGTAGTTATTTCCTAAAGTCGTCGTGCAAAGATTAGAAAGGTAAGGCGTAAAGTATAGAAATGTTTAGCCACACATCTCTATATATTAATGATAATATATATAATAACAGTATTATTTACAGGTAGACTAACTTGGCAATTAACTTAATTTAAGAGTGCTCAATCCCATTACAGGAGAGCGTAAAAACAAAATTCAAAGTAGAAAGGCAACGGTTACTGAGTTTCACGGCATTATGTGTGAGCTCTACATGTATTTTTCCACATTCTGCGCTCAAAGTCTATTATGATAGTATGAGAATGTGCGTGTAATGGTGTTTGGTGTATATGTCTATGCGGTGTGTTGGGGTGCGTTTGTCGGGGTGTGTATGGGGTGGGTCGGGGTGTGTGTCTAGGCATGGACGTCAATCCCGGGGGGAAGGGGGACGTACCCCCACCTTTTGCAAAATGACACATTTTGTGTTCTTTTCAGCCACTTTTTGACAATTCAGGCCGATTGCCTCTTTATTGTGTCTTTATTTCTTGAACGATGTTAACTAATGAGGTCTTAAATCTAAACGATACAGCTATGCCTATTGGCTGCTGCTTAATTTGTCTTTGTTCTGGATATGAAGAGCTTGTTTCCAAACCATGTTAAGTCCACAAACACATGTGTCTGATTTACCTGTGCGATATTGCAATGGATTGTTATGCTGTAGGTATAGTAATTTCAGTTGGATGCACCATTATAAGCAAACAGTGGATGGATGCACAGTAATAATACTGTGTGAGGCCTTTGTTTCCCAAATGAGAACAATAGTCTGCATTGTTTAACAGCATTGTTGTGGTAAATGATGGCTTGCTGATGGTACAACTCACAGTTGCTACTGTCAAACTTGTCACCGTAATTGTGATTGTATCTCACAAGTAATTGTAAAATGAGAAACATTGGGTTGTGGACTTAACATGGTTTGGAAACAAGCTCTTCATATGCAGGTGTAAAAAACAACTGGTACCTTAATTATTTTGCGGTCTGTATAATAGTTGATATTTCATGTTTCTCCGTATCTACTGGGATAATATTTAGGGCCTAGCCTAATAAATATACAGCAAATAATTAATACATTTCGCATGTTAGGAAAGTCTTTTGATACATTTTGATGTTTCATTCTCTACCTCCGTTGTTTGATGTGATCATTTTTTTTCTAACAAAACAATATATTATAATGTTCAATTCTAGATCTAAATAATAAACTGTATATACACATATTTTGTAGCAATTGTTAACATAGATTTCCGTTTCTATATCAAATTATTAATTTTTTCTGCTTTTTTGGCATTTTTTATTCTATTAGTATTAACTGTACATTTGTGCGCAAATTGAGGGCGCTATTTGCATATATTTTTAATTTAAATTAGCCAAATTAATGATATGAATTGTACCTTACATATTAAGATAAAAAAGTTGTTTGAAAATGCCCTTGTCATTTGGTAGTATTTTTGCTGATGTTCCAATACAATTATAAAAATGTCTACCCCTTGTAAAGATGCAAACAAGATTTAAGATAAATAGCGCTATCATTGTTTAACTTTTCTTTAAAATGACTCCCGTTTTACATGCCATCAAACAACTGTGCTACTTAGGTAGCCGGCCTAATGCAGAAAAATTGAAAAAAAGGTTGCAGGCATAACAGCCGACTTGCAAATTTCGAAAATTTGAAAACTTGAATGTAACAAAACAATTTTCGTATTGACAAAATATCGATGAGGCCTAAACAAGTTTTAAAGTCGACGTACGTTTAAAAAGTTTTAAAAAAAAAAACCCTCAAAATATTTTGCTATTGAAAAGATCAACGAAGTCCAAAAAGTTGAAAAGCCGGCTTTTCGCTATCTATTGAAATACGAGGGCGGTCAAAGAGTTTGTAGAACAAGGTAAGTACGCTATACTTTTTTTTTTTCATTTCCTGTACTTGGGACTGGTGGGTGAAAAAGACACACAAGAGAGATGTAAGCCACGAAAAAAACTTTTGCGAAAAGCCTGAAAATGCCCCAAAACGAACCAACCCAATACAAACCCAGGAGGTTTCCCGAAACCTTAGATCTCTGGTACAAAAACAATAACCACCAACCCCCTGCTCTTAATCAACTACTGTTCATACAATCAAATCACACATCATGAAAAGTTATTTACGATTAAAACACATGGAAATGATCTGTGCCCAGTAGAAAGGGAATGCACATGGTAAGAAGCACGGACAGCCAAAAAGCCGGGAAATTACAGACATATATCAACCCAATAGTTGCATTGACATATTAAACAACAAAATCATGAAGAGGAATCACTTTTCATACGAAAACAACACATAATTAATTGTACACAGTAGTTGTAAAAAAGAAGTGAAACCTTTAATACCAGGGTAAGAAGATAAACCCAAACCCACCCATCCCAACACAAACAAAACAATACAAAAACAACAATCACAACACAACATACAAAACAGACAAATAGAAACGGATGGTGCAATGATGTGGCCTAAAAGCAATAGCAAAGAAAAACAGATATTAACAGGGTAAAACAAATTAAGAGGCTTCAAGATCAAGGGTCCATTTCTTACAAGTTTTCCCTTGCTTTCAGCAATTTTATATTCGGTGTTTCTCTTAATTTTAACCAAATTTAAAAAAGCAACCAAATTTGGCTTGTTTTTTTTTAAATTTACATCTGTGCAAATAAAATTTCAAACATAAAAAACGAAAATTGATACAACTATCATGTTCGGACAAATTGGTAACACCAAACATTTTTTTAAATTGGTAAATGTAAAAGACTCCCCAGGCACATTATTGATTTAAAAAAAGTAAAATTCATCCCATATAGGAGTAACCTTAACACATTCACAAAATAAATGCACAAGTGTTTCAGGAAAATTGTTGCAAAAATAACAGTTTGGTGAGTCAGCTCTACCGATTCTATGAAGAAATTTGTTAGTACAGATTGCCCTATGAAGGTACGCTATACTTTGTCGCACGGTAATGAAGTTGGTCTTATTTGAAAGCCTGTTTCCTTCGAAAAAATAATCTAAAGATATTCGTTTTTTGCATCAATGTAACTCCTCAACGAAAGTTTGGAAAGTTTTTCAAGCATCTGTATCTCAATTATTTGTGACATATTCATATCGTGTTGCATATCACTGGATAGCTACAATACTCCCTTTACAATGACACCCCATTTGAAACAACAACATTTTTCACGGCTGAGTACACGCCTTGTGAATGTAGTGGGGTCTCAAAATGAATTTGCCAAATTGACCATTATTCTGTGCTCAAACAAAGCTAGCCACTAACCTCAATAGCGGGTGGAAAAACCACAGGCAGCCACAATAGTCAGGCACCTTCTCCTCATGCTGCTCACCGACCTGGTTACACGTTACTGTGGGATGGAATTCCATTCTTCCACAAGGATTCGTCGCAGGTCATTCAATGTGGTTGCCTATGGGCTTCTTTGGCACGCACAGCACGATCAAGCTGGTCCCACAAGTGTTAAATCGGGTTGAGGTCTGGCCCCTGAGTCTGGCCTGATGGCAGGCCATTTTGACTCTACTCCCATATTCTGGTTATGTGGGGCGAGCGGTGTCATCTTGGAGGATTGCATTAGGTCCCAGATTGTGAAGTTATGGGATTGCAGCTTGCTGCACAGAATAATGGTCAATTTGGCAAATTCATTTTGAGACCCCACTACAATCACAAGGCATGTACTCAGCCGTGAAAAATGTTATTGTTTCAAATGGGGTGTCATTGTAAAGGGAGTATTGTAGCTATCCAGTGATATGCAACACGATATGAATATGTCACAAATAATTGGAGATACAGATGCTTGAAAAAACTTTCCAAACTTTCGTTGAGGAGTTTATATGGGCAGGACACTCTGCATAAGAAGTCTAGCTCCTTGAAATCACAGGTACTACCAGAAGTAAATACACACAGGTTCATCTTGGAAATTTCTCCCGACGGTGATGAAAACTCAAATGAAACGTACAGTTGGTGTAAATTGTGACGAAGTCCTTGATACAGGCTGTATCAAAATGATGGTACCCATCAGTTACCAGTGATATGGACATGACTACCATATCAAAATGCAACATAGCGTCGGCCGCATCACATACTGACGTATTTGCAAAATACGCATTTCGAGAAAATCGAAGTTGAAAATTTAGAGATTTTCATTTGCTTCATAATCTTGATTAAAACATTATTGTCGATTAAATCCAGGTTAGCAGTAAAGCGAATATACTATATTTTCAATATAATTCACTTATTACTATCAGAGCATAACTTATTCTGCAAAAAACAATATTAAATAAAATACGTCACTATGTGAAAAGGACTAATGACAATTTCGCTGTTCAAATGACAAATACGTCGCGCAAATACGTCAGTATGTGAAACAGTTGCGCAAATACGTCAGTATGTGAAAAGGACAAAACAGCGATTTTATCGTGTAATGACAAAGTCGCGCAAATACGTCGCGCAAATACGTCAGTATGTGAAACGGCAAATCCTTCAAATTGCAGATACGACATACTGGGCTTGCGCAGTATAGGTGATCGGCAAATACGTCGTTATGTGATACAGACATTTCAAGGTTTTGTAAATACGTCAAAATTTAATTAATTAATATCTTACTAATTAAGCCACTTTGAGGCATGGTTTTTGGTGAATATATAGAGTAGAACATAACAAACTAATATACCAATTTTCTCAAAAATATTAAAAATGTCGAATACGTCAGTATGTGATACGGCCGACGATAGGATCCACATGATTTGTTGATTAATGTCATAAACAGTCATAACTATAAACTATGGTCATTTCAAGAAGATCCTACGTTGCATTTCAAAGAAGCAGACCTTTAAATAACCATCAAAACTGATGGGTACCAATCATTTTGATACAGCCTGTATTCAACAGCAACGGAGTGGTCATTAGAGTTCAATGATGGAATGAACGTCCTTGAAGATCATCCAAGGTCACAGAGACTTGCTAGCGTCATTTCTAATCATGATGCAGTCATGTCTACAGTAGAATTCATTTCGAACTTTGCAGGACTTTAACCCCATTAAAAGCTATTAAACCAAGATAACACTCATTGAAAACAGCTCAACTGATTAAATCAGATCTTCTCTGGTTGTGCACACGTGTCTGTTTTATATGTGCGGTATCGCAATCTTCTTCTTCTTCTTTCGTGTCCTTACATCAAACTGTACTTATCCACTGAGAAACACACTTTTGTGCCCGTTGAGAAAATTGCGCCAGATGGTCGGGCCACTGATGTATCCCCATTTGTGAAGGGTATCCTTGCAACGCCCAACACCGGTTCGGAGGCGGTTAAGGCATCTCCAGTTTGCCCAGACTTCGTTTGCTCCTGGAGGTAGTGATTCTGTGGGTTGAATCCCCATCTCAGTGGTGGCTGCTTCAGATGAAGGCCTTTCTTTCCACATCTTGGTGCGAGCCTCTGATGATGTTGTTTGCAGAGGGAGGGTGCTTGTGATGAAGCTTTTCCTTGACTTCAACCGTCTGGTTGGTTGTGTATGGTTGAAGAGGGGGTGTCTTACGTCCATGGTCTGTTTACGGCGTTCCTCTTTGCTTGCCACAGCTCTCCGGATGTCAGGTGGTGCGATACCTGCCAAGAGGTAGACCTTGTCCATGTTGGTAGGCCTTAAACATCCTGTGATGGAGCGGCAGCTTGCGTTGAGTGCAGAGTCTAGCTTCCTAGCATGTGATGATCTCTCCCAAGCAGGGCATGCGTATTCCGCGGTGGAGAAACTCAGAGCCAGTGCTGTTGATCTGATGGTATCTGGGCTAGCACCCCGGTCTGGTGTTGGCAAGTTTGCGCAAGATGTTGTTGCGTGTGCTGACCTTGGCCTTGGTCTTCTCCACATGGGCCTTGTAGGATAGGCATCGATCTAGTGTGACCCCCAGGTACACTGGGTTAGAGCAGAAAGGGAGCTTGGTACCAGACCAGGTGATGTTCAACTGTCGCTTGGCTTCCTTGTTGATAAGGTGGAAGGCACAGACCTGGGTCTTCCCTGGGTTTGCGCGCAGTTGATTCTCGTCGTAGTACTCTCCTAGTCCAGTCAGTGTATCTGTCAGAGTGTCTTCGATCACCTCAAAGCTGGTACTCTGGCTGGTTACGCACAAGTCATCTGCATATATAAACCGCTTGGTTTGGCTGTCAACTGGCTGGTCGTTGGTATAGATGTTGTATAGCAGAGGAGCTAGGACACTTCCTTGGGTGAGTCCGTTTCGTTGTCTGCGCCATCGGCTTCGCTTCCCTCCTAGTTCAACAAAGAACCTTCTGTTCTGGAGCAGGGTTTGTAGAAGCCTGGTGAGGTGAACATCCTTAGTCATCTCAAGCACTTTGGCGAGTAGCCGGCGATGGGTGACTGTGTCATAAGCTGCAGAAAGGTCGACGAAGACAGCACCTGTGATCTGCCCTCTCTCAAATCCATCCTCAATGTGTTGGGTGAGGTTTAGCAGCTGGCTGGTTGTTGATTTCCCTGGGCGGAAGCCAGCTTGTTCAGGGATCAGTAGACCATCTACATGTGACGCAAGGCGGTTCAGGATGAGCCGCTCAAACAGCTTGTAGCTATGGCATAGCAGAGATATTGGTCTGAAGCTCTTTGCCTCTGATGGGTCCTTTCCTGGTTTCAGGAGTGCTATCACTCGTGTCCGTCGCCAGATCTTCGGGATTTTGTGGCAGCGCATGCATTCATTGAAGAACTGGAGGAGCCATTGAGACTGCTGCATCTAAGTCACTAGAGAAACCTTCCCAGTTTGCCTTTTGGTAGTTGAATCTTCTACGGAATGGTACTGAGGCTGGGCTTACAGCTGCTCTGATCTGTAGACCGATTGGTCGGTGCTGAGTGCGGGGATGGGATCCATCACCATCTTGTGACACAGTTGAGCAACTCTGTTACTAGCAAAGGCCAGGTCGGGGTTGTATCCACGTTTCCATCGGCTACTGTTGAATGACTTAGGCTGTTTAGGGTCGTGGATAAGGCTTAGCTGTTGTTGGTCTATCCATTCCTCTACCATTTCGCCATCCTTATCGGTTTTATCATAGCCCCATACCGTGCTATGGCTGTTGAAGTCTCCAATGATTACCCTTGTTTTAGTCTGGGTATTCCCCATTGGGTCCTTGAAGTCAAACGGAGAGCCAGGTGGTTTATAAACAGAAGATATGATGATTCCACTGAGTTCTATGGTCAGGATTTCTATGTTGTTCTCATCTGACTTGGAAGTAGACTCAATGATTGTACTTTCCTTGTCGAACACTGCACTACCGTATTTCTCGTGTGGTCTTTCTACGGCAAGCTTCATTCCACTGATCTTGGGTCGGATGTTGCCTTTCCCGCGGTGAGTCTCTTGGAGACATAGGACGTCACAATCAGTTTCCTTGCATATGTTGGTGATGAGCTCTTCTTTCACCCTAGAGAGCCCCTCGACGTTGGCAGACAATACTGTCAATGCCGGCCTTGAGAAAGGCCCGAGTTGATGACACTGACGTCTGTTGCAGTCTCGAGGCATTGCAGCTGATTAGCAGTACACAATACAGTGGTGGTGTAAGGTGGTGGCAGAATTAGCAGAGTTGCTTAACAAAACTGGCCGAGTTGCTTAGCAAAACTGGTAGGAGTCGCGAACGTAAACGCTTCTGCCATGACCCCCTAGTATCGCAATGAGTTGGTATTATAGCTTCAGTTGGGTAACCGATTATACAGGAAACGCAAGGAAACAATGGTATGTGGACCTTTGTTCACGAAATGAGACAATGGCCTGCTTTTTGTTAACCAGCATTCTTGAAAATGAGCAACATAATGATTGTTGACTTAACACGGTTTGGAAATAATTTCTTCGTATTTTTGGTGTTATCTGTCGTTTACATATCCTTCCTAAAACACCAAAGTACGAATATTTCCAAACATCTAAATTAGCTAAAAATTTAGGACATGTTACAAAACTATATTTTCTCGAATTTTAGAAGAGTACTTTTAATATCGGCCGGTTATTTTTCACACAGCGACGTTAACTAGGAAAATCCCCATACTTCTAACGTACGCTATTTGTAGAGGTCACGCGTCAATGGGAAGAGCACTGTGTATTGTGTATAGGAAAACGGACAGTAACTGCAGTATGTAATATACGTGCTGGTACAGTGGCATTGTTAATGAATAAAGAACCAAACAAGATAGACAAGATAGCCACAAAATATAACAACTCTGATGGAAATGTTTTCAACATAAATCCATTAACATTTGGGTATTCCAGGGTATCTTCTAGATGGGATCCTAGAATCTTCATGCACAAAATTGATACCAGTTGACACAATCAGGTCCACATTGAATCACACGGTATAGCCGTGACCAGCAAGTTTTAAAAAACCCGACTGATAAAGAAGAATAAACAGATGCTCCTACGATATATTTACACGGAACACAAAACACTTCAGTTCTATTGTTCTATGATATTTTTCGCTGGGTACAAAATATATCTAAAACTATACTAAATCTTATTTACTGTCCGAAGTGTAATATTTTAACAACTCATTAATCTAAAAAGTGATACAGATCCTACAGTCACCTCTACCTCTACGTAAATACTTGGCAAGGTCCATTAAGTCTGGACGCCAAGTTCCCGGAACCACCGCTAGTTGGCAGCACACGACGAAAGCTTTGATTGAACACCTGAATTACTTTCGTATGCTCAGACCAGGTAATGCTCTGAGATGCCCGAGATATCTATGATGTAGCCACAAGTATGACATTGTAGCGCATGGAATGCCTTAGAATGGTTTCAAAAGGGTTGAAAACGCTGCTAAATATACGAAACAGCATAGATCTGGGCCAAAAAGTGCATTTAATCGACAGATCTAATAGACCCGTGACGTCTGCCTGACGTCACGGGTCTATACATGTACAGGTAGCCGGGTATAGCCCCCTTCATCTGGCCAGACGCCACCAACGGCATATATCTCTACAATCCACGAAAAAAAGGTTGGCACACTTTGCCTGTCTTTACACAGCCGTGACGTTAGTCACGGCTGTCTTTTTTCTTACAGGTTCTTTCTTTCTTACAAGCCGACGACGAATGTCGGCTTGTTCTGTCTCTTCTCAATTCTTACAAGCCGACGACGAATGTCGGCTTGTTCTGTCTCTTCTCAATTCTTCTTCTTTCTTTCTTTCTTCTTTCCTCTGGCAACCTCGTGACATTTTGCCCTAGCTCTCTTATGCTTCGACAGATTTCAACCATACTTGAGCCAAATGACCACTGGACTAGGCCAAACCTTCCATTTGACTTTGACCTTGCTGTGACCTTTGACCTAGCTATAATGGTCAAAAATGTGATTTCACAAAAAATGATAATCCTTCCACAAATTTCATGCGATGAGAACATGGTTATATCATGTGACTTGACTTTAGTCGGTGTCTATAGGGTGTGCTCAAATAAGGGGTCAAAGGTCATTAAGGGGTCATTTCCGGTCAAAGTCTAAAAAATATTAAAAAAATCACTGTCTTTACAAATTACATAGCAGAGAGTCGCCATTAGCACACATGCATCTCTACTAGCCAGGGTCTTTAGGATGCCTACAGTTTTGGGGTCAAATGTCATTAAGGGGTTACTTCCGGTCAAAAACCAAAATGTTCAGAAGATTTTTATCGCAAAATGTAAACAGACCAGAGTAATATAACCATCATACATGAATCAGTGTTACTTGATGTATGCATGGTATTTTTATTTTGGGGGTCAAAGGTCATTAAGGGGTCACTTCCTGTTTTTAGCTAAATAACTTCAAGAATTTTTATCTGGACAACTAAACATAGTAGAATTTTTAAATTAAAATTGGAACAATGCATTTTGTCGGTGTACATAAGGGTTTTTTTCATTGAGGTCAAAGGTCATTAAGGGGGTCAAAAGGTCAATCAAAAATTTTCAAAAAATCAAAATCCATGTATAAGTTCAGATTAAGCTGAAATTCACCAGGAATATTTCTTATGACATCCTTAGCACAATGCAAGAGCAGTTGACTCCATCCGTAACCCAGGGGTCAAGTTATAGGGGTCAAATTGCGGCTTGTATTCAGCGTCTGTTGACTCTAGTTACACAGCCGTGACGTTAGTCACGGCTGTGTCTTTTTTCTTACAGGTTCTTTCTTTCTTCTTCTTCTTCTGTCAACCATTACATTTGCTCTAGCACTCACGTGCTTACATCGATTTTGACCTAATTTGGTCACAATGATCATTGACCATGCCCCTACATGTCACATGAAACTTGCGGGGTCAAAGGTCACGCAGGGGTCACAGGGGTCAAAAACGTGATTTCAACTAAAATGCATCTTCTCCTACAACTTACGTAGGACAGCGACCCCACTTGCACACATGCATTGTTATTACCCAGTGTCTATGTGGTGTACACAGATTTGTGGTCAAAGGTCATTAAGGGGTCAGTTCCGGTATAAAACGAAAAACCTTTAAAAAAATTTATTAGCTAAGTAAAACATAGCACAGTAACGGTATGTTCACATATGATCTGCAGTCACCCAATGTATATGTGGTATTTTTTTTTTTTGGGGTCAAAGCTCATTAAGGGGTCACTTCCGGTATAAAAGAAATACCTTTAAAATGCATCTTCTTTCACAAATCATGTGGGACAGAGACGCCACTTGCACACATGCATTGTTATTACCCAGTGTCTATGGGGTGTACACAGATTTGGGGTCAAAGGTCATTAAGGAGTCACTTCCGGTATAAATCGAAATATCTTCAAAAAAATTTATTAGCTAAAGAAAAACATAGGAGAGTGATGATATGTTCACACATGAATTGTGTTTACCCAATGTATATATGGTTTTTTTTATTTGGGGTCAAAGGTCATTAAGGGGTCATTTCCGGTATAAAACGAAATACCTTTAAAATGCATCTTCTCCCACAAATTACGTAGGACAGTGATGCCACTTACACACATGCATTGTTATTTCCCAGTGTCTATGGGGTGTACACAGATTTGGGGTCAAAGGTCATTAAGGGGTCACTTCCGGTATAAAATGAAATTCCTTCTAAATGCCTCTTCTGGCACAAATAACATAGCAGAGTGATGCCACGTGCACACATGCATTGAGATCAGCAGATGTCTATGGAGTGTTCTGAGATTTTGGAGTCAAAGGTCATTAAGGGGTCACACCACGGCTGTGTTCGTGGTCTTAGACCACAGCTAAGTCTAGTTCTTTCTTTCTTCTTTCTTCTTCTGGCAACCGCAATCAACTGCATGTAGCTCCGCAAGGGATTGACAGATTTCAACCAAAGTTGACCCAAATGACCATTGGGCTAGGCCAAACCTTCCATTTGACTTTGACCTCCCTGTGACCTTTGACCTAGCTATAATGGTCAAAAATGTGATTTCACAAAAAATGCTACTCCTTCCACAAATTTCATGCGATGAGGACATGGTTATATCATATGACTCGACTTTAGTCGGTGTCTATAGGGTGTGCTCAGATAAGGGGTCAAAGGTCATTAAGGGTCATTTCCGGTCAAAGTCTAAAAATATTCAAAAAATCACTGTCTTTACAAATTACATAGCAGAGAGTCGCCATTAGCACACATGCATTGCTACTAGCCAGGGTCTTTAGGATGCCTACAGTTTTGGGGTCAAATGTCATTAAGGGGTTACTTCCGGTCAAAAACCAAAATTATCAAAAATTTTCAAAAAAATTTTGTCTCAAAATGTAGACAGACCAGAGTAATATAACCATCATACATGAATCAGTGTTACCTGATGTATGTATGGTATTTTTATTTTGGGGGTCAAAGGTCATTAAGGGGTCACTTCCTGTTTTTAGCTAAATAACTTCAAGAATTTTTATCTCAAGAACTAAACATGTTAGAATTTTTTAATTAAAATTAGAACAATGCATTTTGTCGGTGTATATAAGGTTTTTTTTTCATTGAGGTCAAAGGTCATTAAGAGGGCCAAAAGGTCAATCAAAAATTTTCAAAAATCAAAATCCATGTATAAGTTCCGATTAAGCTGAAATTCACCAGGAATATTTCTTATGACATCCTAAGCACAATGTAAGAGCAGTTGACCCCATCCGTAACCCAGGGGTCAAGTTATAGGGGTCAAATTGCGGCTTGTATTCAGCGTCTGTTGACTCTAGTTACACAGCCGTGACGTTAGTCACGGCTGTGTCTTTTTTCTTACAGGATCTTCTTCTTCTTCTGTCAACCATTACATTTGCTCTAGCACTCACATGCTTACATCGATTTTGACCTAACTTGGTCACAATGATCATTGACCATGCCCCTACATGTCATATGAAACTCGCGGGGTCAAAGGTCACGCAGGGGTCACAAACGTGATTTCAACTAAAAATGCATCTTCTCCTACAACTTACGTAGGACAGCGACCCCACTTGCACACATGCATTGTTATTACCCAGTGTCTAAGTGGTGTACACAGATTTGTGGTCAAAGGTCATTAAAAGGTCACTTCCGGTATAAAACGAAAAACCTTCAAAATTTTTTATTAGCTAAGTAAAACATAGCACAGTAACGGTATGTTCACATATGATCTGCAGTCACCCAATGTATATGTGGTATTTTTTATTTGGGGTCAAAGCTCATTAAGGGGTCACTTCCGGTATAAAACGAAATACCTTTAAAATGCATCTTCTTCCACAGATTCTGTAGGACAGTGACGCCACTTGCACACATGCATTGTTATTACCCAGTGTCTATGGGGTGTACACAGATTTGGGGTAAAAGGTCATTAAGGGGTCACTTCCGGTATAAAACGAAATAACTTCAAAAATTTTTATTAGCTAAGAAAAACATAGGAGAGTGATGGTGTGCTCACACATGAATTGTGTTTACCCAATGTATATATGGTATTTTTTATTTGGGGTCAAATGTCATTAAGGGGTCATTTCCGGTATAAAACGAAATACCTTTAAAATGCATCTTCTCCCACAAATTACGTAGGACAGTGATGCCACTTGCACACATGCATTGTTATTACCCAGTGTCTATGGGGTGTACACAGATTTGGGGTCAAAGGTCATTAAGGGGTCACTTCCGGTATAAAACGAAATAACTTCAAAAAAATTTATCAGCCAAGAAAAATCTAGCACAGATACGGTACATTCACACATGAATTGATGTTACTCAGTGTATACGTGGTATTTTTTTTATTTGCGGTGAAAGGTTATTAAGGGTCATTTCCGGTCTGAGACAAAAAACACTTCAAAATGCCCCTTCTGCCACAACATGGCAAAGTGATGCCACGTGCACACATACATTGACATTAGCCAATGTCTATGGGGTTTTCATATATTTTGGGGTCAAAGGTCATTAAGGGGCCACAACACGGCTGTGTTCGTGGTCTTAGACCACAGCTAAGTCTAGTTTCTTCTTTCTTCTTCTTTCTTCTTCTGTCAACCATTACATTTGCTCTAGCACTCACATGCTTACATCGATTTTCACCTAACTTGGTCACAATGATCATTGACCATGCCCCTACATGTCACATGAAACTCGCGGGGTCAAAGGTCACGCAGAGGTCACAGGGGTCAAAAACGTGATTTCAACTAAAAATGCATCTTCTCCCACAACTTACGTAGGACAGCAACCCCACTTGCACACATGTATTGCTATTACCCAGTGTCTATGTGGTGTACACAGATTTGGGGTCAAAGGTCATTAAGGGGTCACTTCAAAAAAAAAAAAAAAAACATTTACAAATTTTTATTAGCTAAATAAAACATAGCACAGTAACGGTATGTTCACATATGATCTGCAGTCACCCAATGTATATGTGGTATTTTTTTATTTGGGGTCAAAGGTCATTAAGGGGTCACTTCCGGTATAAAAAGAAATACCTTTAAAATGCATCTTCTTCCACAAATTATGTGGGACAGAGACGCCACTTGCACACATGCATTGTTATTACCCAGTGTCTATGGGGTGTACACAGATTTGGGGTCAAAGGTCATTAAGGGGTCACTTCCGGTATAAAACGAAATACCTTCAAAAATGTTATTAGCTAAGTAAAACATGGGACAGTAACGGTATGTTCACACATTATCTGCAGTCACCCAATGTATATGTGGTATTTTTTTTATTTGGGGTCAAATCTCATTAAGGGGTCACTTCCGGTATAAAACGAAATACCTTTAAAATGCATCTTCTTCCACAAATTCTGTAGGACAGAGACGCCACTTGCACACATGCATTGTTATTACCCAGTGTATATGGGGTGTACACAGATTTGGGGTCAAAGGTCATTAAGGGGTCACTTCCGGTATAAAACGAAAACCTTCAAAAAATTTTATTTGCTAAGAAAAACATAGGACAGTAACGGTATGTTCACACATGAATTGTGATTACCCAGTTTATATGTGGTATTATTTTATTTGGGGTCAAAGGTCATTAAGGGGTCACTTCCGGTATAAAACGAAATACCTTTAAAATGCTTCTTCTTCCACAAATTACGTAGGACAGTGACGCCACTTGCACACATGCATTATTATAACACAGTGTCTATATGGTGTACACACATTTGGGGTCAATGGTCAGTAAGGAGTCACTTCCGGTATAAAACGATATACCTTCAAAATGGCCCTTCTGCCACAAAAAGCATAGCAAAGTGATGCCACGTGGACACGTGCATTGACATTAGCCAATGTCTATGGGGTTTTCATATATTTTGGGGTCAAAGGTGATTAAGGGGTCACCACACGGCTGTGTTCGTGGTCTTAGACCACAGCTAAGTCTAGTTTGGTATTATGTCAGGCGGATTAGCTCTCAAATCTTCTTCTTTCTTTCTTTCTTCTTTAGTAGAACCAAAAATTGCTACTAGTGCCAGACGCTTGCACCAATTTTGACCAAACTTGGCCACAAGAAGCACTGACCCAAGCTTAATATAACTCCTACATTGATAGGGGTCAAATGTCACATAAGGGTTATTAGGGGTCATTTTGTGAAAATCTTAAAAATGTTACTGCTCCTTTAAATGACATGCTATGACCACCAAACATGGTCAGCAAGAACTGCTAGCCCAAGCTTCAAATAAGTTGTACCACAGATTGGGGTCGAAGTTCAATGTAAAGCTTGATAGGGGTCATTTTGTGAAAATATTTGCGTGAAATGTAATGAAGCAGCTATCATTAGAGGCAGCAATTTTGCAGATAACTTAGGCAGGGAGACAGCTTGTCTGCTGTTTTGATAACGAGAGATAAGCATAGTAAATATTTTGAAATATATATTAAATCTTAACCACAGTCTAGACCAAACTGAACATGTCAGAGATTGTTTAGTGTAGGGGCAGTGGTGTGGTTTTGGGAAGATAGCTGACAGTGGATCTCACATAAGATTTTCTTTTTTTTTTGGGGGGGGGGTCTATTTGTAATAGGCACGGGGAACTGTGTTAGGAATGCACTTTTGCTTGGTTATATGGGAAAGTGCGGGAGGGCAGCGTGGGTAGGGGAGGAGGGGGAGTCAGGTCAAATTCAAAGTTAATCCGATGGGGCTGTAACTCCGAGAAAATGATCACTGACAATTGAGGAATATGAAATTGCAAAGGTCATCCGAGGTCAAAGGTCAGGTCAAATTTAAAGTTGCTCCAATTAGCCTGTAGCTCAGGGAAAACAATCCCTGACACTTAAGGAGTATAAATCCATAAAGGTCATCTGAGGTCAAAGGTCAGGTCAAATTTTAAGTTGCTCCGATTGAGCTGCAACTCAGGAAAAATGATCCTCGACACTTCAGGAGTGTAAAACCGCAAAGGTCATCTGAGGTCAAAGGTCAGGTCAAATATTACGTTGCTCCAAACAGCCTGTGACTCAGGGAAAACAATCCCTGACACTGGAGGAGTAAAGGTCATCAGAGGTCAAAGGTCAGGTCAAATTTTAAGTTGCTCCGATTGAGCTGCAACTCAGGACAAATGATCCCCGTCATTTCAGGAGTATAAAACCGCAAAGGTCATCCAAGGTTAAAGGTCGGGTCAAATACAAAGTTACTCCGATCAGCCTGTAACTCCGGGAAAACAATCCCTAATACCTCAGGAGTATAAAACCGCAAAGGTCATCCGAGGTCAAAGGTCAGGTCAAATTTAAAGTTGCTCCAATCGAGCTGCAACTTGCAGAAAATGATCCTTGACACTTGGTGAGTATAGCATGAGTTTACCCAAGGTCTAAGGTCAAACGATGCCAATCAGAATCAATCACCGCCTGACATTCGTGGCTCCTGAGCCACAGTAGCTCTAGTTATATCTCTGCCCCCCCCGCTCTCCCAATTCAATGTTGGACCAAGCCATGTTGTCAACAGGTCCGTGAGACCCTTCAACATTTAAAGATGGCGAGTGAGGAAGGGTGAGTTATAGGGGGAGTCTGTACTTCACATATATTGCATGCATTTTTCCCTCGCCTCCCCAATTTTAATAGGGCACGCATTTCCATTGTTTAGTGCAAGTGTGCCAACTATTAATATGGCGGATTGTCCGAATCAATTCCAAAAATATGCATTCAATTTCATATTATGGCTTGTAAAATAAAAACCATTAAAGGTATGGCCACCAAATTTTCAGGGAATAATCCTCACATTTATATCAATATGTAAAGTTCATATTAATAAAACATATTAAAAACAAAACATATTGTGAAATAAGGGATAAGTCAAAAGAATATTATATCGTTATGAATTCGGCAGAGTTTTTGTATGCTTATGATTATGTTTCAGGTTATCTTTTATTTTCACCAAATATTAATGTTAAATCTTAGTCACCGACGTAGTTTTTTGATTTGGACGAATCGCGCCTAAGTGCGATAAATGAATTCGGCAGAGAGACGAATCGTATACTCAGCTGTACAAATCATGTTGATCTCAGTATTGTATAGCGGGAAACCCCGAAGTTTCTATATTACATGTCCTATACTAATATATTTGATACCAACGTATAGCTGTAGGTATCTTCTATCCAGTGATACCAAAATAAGTACAAACATTCCCCACATGATATTGCTGTGTCTTAATAATGTGAGTGCGCGCCCGTGAAATTGGATAATCCCTGAAAATCATACGCAAAATATAGGCCAGTATTGTTATTTTTGCTTTAAAATCCTCGAGTTTTTGCTAAATATTACAGGGATGACTATATATAAATTATATAGCAAGTTAGTCTACATAGCCTTAGAACAACCAGTAATTTCTACACAAAAGCCCCAAATCAAGAATGCGTGCTATGGTTTACACGTAGTTGAATGCGTATTCGACCTCTCTCTGCGCAGTGGTAGACACATTTTGGATACAGCATAAAGCCGAATAGCTGTTAAAACGCGTTCTGAGGGATATATCGATTATTTCAGAACATGCAAGTATTGCCAATAATTCGTGTACATTCACTTCTATAATATACATTTCAAATGAGTGCTCACGAATGTTCTAAATTTTTAGAAGGACCAATGGAATGGTACCAAGATTTTCAAACGCCGTTTACTCAGAACAGCAATTTTGCGTATTCGGCACTCTGCCGTGTTCATGACGATATGATTGCCGATTATTTTCGTAGTTTAAAGCTATGATAATTCTTCCAAAAATGCATCTAATTTCATATTTTGGCTTATAAAATATAAACCATTAAGCATATGGCCAACAAATGTTCAGGGATTAACCCTCATATTCGTGTCAATATGCAAAAAATAAATAAATTAATCAAAAATATTATCGATAATCAATTATTATCGATCATCGATAATCAATAAATCATCTTTTAATAGTCAATGTTTAAAAATGTATAGGCCTACGCAGCCAATTCAAGTTCAAGTTCAATTTGAAAATATGCCTTTCTCCAAAGTGCTATAAAAGCATCATTTTTTTACCATTTATATGCACATCATATCTCATGCAACCTGAAGGAACGAAACTTGTTTCCGGTTTGGATTGTACCACCTTAAAATTCAAATTTTTCGTAAAATACGGTTCAAATATTTTTTTCTGAATTGAAAAATCTCTCATGGTATATAATGGCCATATTAGGCATTGTGTTTGTCAATTTCAAACTTTTTTTAGTTCATTTCATTTCATTTCATTTTATTCGCCAGCAAAACATTATAAAATACAATATTGCACATATATAAGTACTACATTAAAAATAATTAGATATTTAAAAACGATTAAATATAAGCCCCTTGAATAAGTTCATCAGGACTGTTGGATAACATACCAATGGTAAACCGCTTCACGAGTACAACAATTCACTCCCTCTCCAGACGTCCCACCCCCGATCGGAGGACCCCATCAGCAACACGACGAACCAGCAACACCCCCACCCCCATCTCCAGAGCGCACAGCTCCCCACAGCAGCCAGCCACACACATGACTTAGTGGTCATGTCCGTCCCTTCATAAACAAGTCCGCCATCACAGATCATGCGTCACATCAAAACCAAAGCATCGAATGGAAGAGACCGCCAATAACGGTGCTGAAGGGACACCCAGGCCTTGCCGTTTGAACCACCACTCGCCCAAACTCAATTTCTAGCGAGCGATTTTCCACTCACCATAGACAATAAATATCGCTCGCTGTCAATCACCCAAATTGAATCTAAATTACATTCAAGTTTTAGCACTTCCAATGTATTCAATTTATCGTAATAAATTAGTCTCGATTTCTGGAAGACAGGATGTCAGCACTGCGAAAGTGTTTCATACTAATTGCTCTTTCAGACCTAGAGAGTGATTCGACCACTAGCGAGTGATTCGACCACTAGCGAGTGATTTGACCACTAGCGAGTGATTCGATTACTCTCGTCTAGCATCGAGGTTGCGAGCGATTGACCACTCGCCTTTGAAATGTAGACGGCAAGGCCTGGACACCCCCACCAAATCATGCATATGACCAACCACAGCAAAGTCTGCACACTCCGGAACGAGAGTAGGACTGCCGCCAGCCCAGCATCACCAATGACGTCCCCCGACCGGAAGATGAGACGTCCAAAACGCGAGCTAACTACCGAACCCCCAAAATAAAATTCACCAATAGTACAACATGTATGTAAGCACTACATATGTGTACATCCACATCAAAACGATGCACCCGTCGGCCGCCACACGCGTTGCATTCCACACAAACAGCCAGGGACAAATACCAGACCCTTCCCAAGCCTAAGCCACCCCAAGCCATACCGATTTCACCTGATTCAGGAATACAGAAACGTATTCCCAAACCATGCGACCAGTGGACGACCCGAAGCGACCCCCACCCGAGACAAGCCCGGCACCCACCCCAGCTATCATGTGAAACGAGACACATGCAGCAAGCGACAAGCGCACCGCCCCGATATGGATGTACACATATGGGAATTGAGCAACATGGCCTGCTGGGCAGATAGCAACAACCCCCGGGAGGGTGGGTTGGAGCAACAAATTGACAAAACAGGACGGAAAACAAGAGAACCCTGGCAGGGAAAGCCAAACAGTGACAAGAAGTCAACTTTCAAAGTGGCTAACCGTATGGCTCTCAACAAACACAAAACAACAAAAAGGGCTGAGAGACCCCCAGGATGAAGACAAAACTCCCACCAGGCCAGGCAGCTCATATGAACATCTAAAACTGTAAATAAAATATTATGTAAAATTATAAAAAGAACAAAAATGCAAAAGTACAGAAAGGAAATTGCAGTTATTGCACCCAAAAAGGTAAAAAAGAAATCAGGATTAGTTCTGGACCAGTCAGCTGATTTCATTTAAATATTTTTTGTATCTTGTAAAAAGCTAGGAAGACTCATCAAGAGTTGGTCCTTGACATGAGAGGGTAAATTGTCAAAATAAACAGGAAATCTATTAAAAACTGTGAATTTAAAACTTCAAGTTCAATCATCATGGCCGTGGACACGTGTTGCTCTGTTTTGAAAGCCATCCGAATTTCCATTTTGACAAACAACTCGGTACGACAATTATGGTGATATTTGTAAAGTGCGGTAAAATAAAGGTAGAAATACAGAAAAAAAGGACGGACATTGGCAAAAATGAATAGAATGACGAATATAATATGATGAAGGATATTGTAAAATAATAACAAAAAAGAAAAGAAAAAGTAAACTAAATATATTCAGAGGCTCGAACCCGTGTTCCACTACGCCTGTACGATATACACGTTTGTAAAAATAAAAAAGAAAGTAATATTATATTAAAATTCTTTACTCTTTAAAGACGTGTATACCGTCCGATTTTGTCCCGTAGTCATTTATCCCGGACAAAAACTAAACTAAATGTGGAGCACAATGTCAGCCAACACCTGCTATATGATAAATATTCAGTTAATGAAACAAATGCCGTAAAAATGTAATTGTTTGGACTGTATATCGTCTGTAGAGCGTATATTTATATACATGCATCTTGAATTATAGCATTATATTATAGTTTAAGCCTGTTACAGCTCTGTGGCGCAATGGTTACGGTTACGGCATCTACCACAGGCGCAGTGGAACATGTGTTCGAGCCCCTGAATGTTTTTAGATTTCGTTTTCTTTTCTTTTTCATTATTTTTTTTACAATATTCTTCATCATAATATATTTGTCATTCTATTAATCTTTGCCAATGTCCGTCTTTTTTCTGTATGTCTACCTATATTTTACGGCACTGTACAAATATCATCGTAATTGACGCAATGATGATGTTTTTACATAGACATACGTAAAATTCTATGATACGGGTGCAATTACATTAATTTGAAGTAATAATAGCTGATTGAAAATTGCTCATTCAGTTCTTTTTATTTATCATTTGAATTAGAAGCAATTCGATGTAATACTGTATTTAAAAATCATTCTTTCTTTTTTTGCCAAAGAGTTCTCGCGTAATTCAGACCCAAGCCAAGACGCAAAACCAGGTTTTAGCGATGTTTTTAATGACCACTCTCTAAATAAACAAATACATTTTTTCTATTATTTTACTTATCGTAAAGCCCCATCACTTATATGTTTTTGTGTGAAATATGAAATTGATACAACATTCCGTTGCAAAGTTATTGAGAAAAACGGAAAACAGATGCAATATTTAGGATTTGACTCGGACAATCCACGAAAAAAAGGTTGGCACACTTTATCTATCTTTTGGTATATCTCCACACCCCGCTCCCCCCAATTCAATGTTGGACCAAGCCATGTTATCAACAGGTCCGTGAGACCCTTCAACATTGAAAGATAAGGAGTGGGGAAGGGTGAGATATAGGGGGAGTCTGTACTTCACATATATTGCATGCATGTTTCCCTCGCCTCCCCAATTTTAATAGGGCACGCAAGTGTGCCAACTATTAATTTTGCGGATTGTAGTTCCGAAAAACTCTGGATGTAGTGCCAAGGAAGAAAACTTGTTGCTGACGCACACCGTCATCATCCCTATATCTTCGTGTCAAAAATTGCCGTGATAGTACGATGATTCCTCACGTTTTTCAACAGCTACGCATGGTGATCTTGTTCGAGATAGGCCGTGCGACTCAGGCTAAGCATACAATTTGAGATTTTGAGAGCCTGCCACACTGTTTCTATTCTATGTTTTACGATTTTCGCATGATCAGAATATGGCTGGTCGTAACCGCCACAACGTGGAGCTGCTACGCGTAGCTTACTTTTCGCTTCGCGGAGCTAAATTGACCAATCATGTTAGATCTTTTCATTACGCGGAGCCAGTGGATGCATCCTCGTTCCAGAGAGAAAAAACTCTTGCCAAAATTAATGTTTACTATGGGGATTTTAAATGAATCGATTGTAAATAAACCACGACCAGTTGTACAGGATCAATACCATTGTTTGATTAGTGTATAGTCAATGTTACCTTGCATGCATGTGTCATGTGTGTGGCGTGTTTGTTTGTTTGTTTGTCTACTGTGTCAGGCCAGGATCACTGACACCCACGGTACTGCTGTCATACTATCACGGTGATCATATTGTTGAATGTTGTTGACTTTAAAATAATCATGATGCAGTCACGTCTACAGTAGAATTCACCACGACCTTTTAAGGACTTAAACGGTAAACTTATAGGAAAGCGGACAGTAACTACAGTATGTATGGCCTACTACTAGTATATAAAGTAAATCCGAACTGGTTTGCAGTTTGCTGAAGGTCGAATTCCGCAGGCCACACCGCGCAAGTTATACAAATTAGCTCCCGGCGATACACTGCAAATCGCAGAACTGTGTGCATGGTTTACCACCACTCTGCCTAGCTATATAGTTATGTACAATACTGTATGAGTTTCTTATGAGTTCATGTCCATCTTAATAATAAGTCGGTTCGTACTTTTCATAAACTACTTTTTGAATCATAACTTTCGTGACCGAGGATATCTTGCAGCTACGTGACGCTCGTCTGGCAAATTCTTAATGAATAAATTCGCTTCACGTAATGAGTAAGTCTGTGTGACGTGCAGTGCAGGTAATGAAGGTGCTGGTATATACAAAGTGCGAATAAAATTGGACCTGGAAGTACATTGAACCAGTAACTGTTCCCCTGAACACCTCGTAAGTTGAAGAAGACAAGGTGCTCGCTGGTAGAGAATTCCACCAGGCGACTATACGCGGGAAAAACGAAGCTTTGAAGAGCTGGATACGGGCTGGTAGTGGATTGAATTTACTAGGATGGTAGGCTCTTGTGGAGGATGGAAGCATTGGAGTCATGTAAAGAGCCGGGTTGACTGCCACAAGGTTGTTACATATCTTGTACAAGTTGTACATGAGAATGAGACTGGATGTTTTGCGCCTTTGCTCGCGAGGGAGACCCACTGTAATTCTTGAAGCATTGGTGAAACACTGTCTTGCCGTCTGTATCGGTGGAGGACGAATCTTGCAGCCTGCCTCTGTATATTTTCAATTTTATTGATGTCCTTTTCATGGTATGGAGACCAGACTGGACACGTGTATTCAAGATGAGGTCGAACGAGCGACATGTAGGCTTGTTCCTTCAACTTGCGAGAGCATCCTCTCAGATTTCTGCGGATGAGCCCCGGGATTTTATTTGCACGAGCTGTCACACCGATGATGTGTTTGGACCAAGACAGATTGGAGGTGAATGGCAAACCAAATAGACCCAAAGGAAGATGCAAATCGTAAATTTGTCACAACTTATCTGATGATGAACAGTGGCGTAGATCACTTTTTGATATTGAGGTAGCTGCATGGGGTTGAAAAAATCGTGAAGTATAGTGAATCCAGCAGCCTTTGGCGACAGAATAAATTCGTGATGAAGTGCGTGAAAATTTTTGCCATATTGAAGCTTAACTAGTGAAATATTGTGCAAAAGTGGAATAAATTCGCGCCATTGTGGCTAAAGTGGTCAAATACCGTATGTGGTTAGTTTGGTCAGAAACCTACATACAGGCGTCAACATTGGGTTCCCAAGCAATATATTTAAGGTATTTATCCCCCATCCCCTAGGATCTACGCCTATGCTGATTAATGGCTCGTTGTGAGGGTGATCACTGGTGATGAAATGCGCAGATATACATGACATATTTTGCCGATCTTGCAAAATTATTAGTTCTTTGTCTGCATCACCTCAACACCGCGCCTGCAACCGGCCCAATAGATGTTATCCGTGTTCTATAAGCTGCATATCCTATCAACGACTTCTATACCTTGTTTAGGACTTTCAAAAAAAGTACCTGCATGTGAAACCATGACTGTTTCAGAATAGCCCGCCAAGAGTCATGCATTGAATTGGTTTGAATGAGGAATAGTACGGTAATCATCGTCTTTTGTTAGAAGTCACACATGAGAGAAGTGTATAACCTCTATAGGCGCTATATGGACTAATTGTAGTTTTTATCTACTCGCTCCCTCTCTCCACCTCTCTCCTCTCTCTCTCTCTCTCTCTCTCTCTCTCTCTCTCTCTCTCTCTCTCTCTCTCTCTCTCTCTCTCTCTCTCCTCTCTCTCTCTCCATGATGCAGTCATGTCTACAGTAGAATTCACCACGACCTTTGTAGGACTTAAACCCCATTAAAAGCTATTAAACCAAGATAACACTAATTGAAAACAGCTCAACTGATTAAATCAGACCTTCTGTGGTTAAATCAACACCACACATGTTTCTGTTTTACCTGGGGGAATTGCAATGAGCTTGTATTATAGTTTCAGTTGGGTAACCGATTACAAAATCAAACGCAAGGTAACGATACCATGTGGGCTTTTGTTTACGAAATGAGACAATGGTCTGCATATTGTTAACCAGCATTCTTGAAAATGAGAAACATAATGATTGTAGACTTAACACGGTTTGGAAATAAGAAAGGGCTAGCTACAAAGAACCACATGCCACGAAATATGGATATCCAACAAATTAAAGCTTGAAAATTAGAAAAATTAAAACTAGAAACCGCGAAAGACCGCCAACAACCGCCGCTCAATAGGGATATCTAGCAAGATTGCCCCTCAGGGCTGCAAAGAACCACAAACCGCGAAATTTGAATATCCAACTAGATTGCCCAGCAGGGCTACATAGAATCACACAGCGCGAAGTATGATTATTCAACAAGCTTAAGCTATAAATTAACCATCGATAGAGGGCAGGGCTTGAGGAATAATGGAAATTAAAACCACCAACGGCGAAATACCGCCAACAACCGCCGCTTAATACGGGTGTCTAACTAGATTGTACCGTCCAACTACAAACCGCGAAATATGGATATCCAACAAGCTTAAATTACAAATTAGCCACCAATTAGAGGGCAGGACTTGAAAATTAGAAAAATTAAAACTAGAAACCGCGAAAGAACGCCATCAACCGCCGCTCACTAGGGATACCCAACTAGATTGGCCCACAGGGCTACAAAGAACCACAAACCGCGAAATTTGGATATCCAACTAGATTGCCCAGCAGGGCTACAGAGAACCACACACCGCAAAGTATGGTTATCCAACAAGCTTAAGCTATAAATTAACCCCAAATAGAAGGCATATCTTGAAGAATGAGGGAAAATAAAACCACAAACAGCGAAAGACCGTCAACAATCGCCGCTCAACCGGAAGATCCAACTATATTGCCCAGCTGGGCTACATAGAACCACAAACCGCGGGATATCCAACTATATTGTCCCGTAGGGCTGCAAAGAACAACAATCATTAAAACATAATTATCTTGCCAAGTCGTGGCACTTGGACGCTAAGTTCCGTAGTATTAGCCTAGCTACATATGCGCATTTCGCAGTTCCAACTTGAAGTAAATCGGACTGACTCTGTGTCTCATTGTCAAAATTTGGTATGTGTTGTTCATATTTACATTTTTCAAGTTGCCTTGATTAATTAAAGTATATTGAAATGTATATAGATCATTATGTATCCCAATTAACATTACAGTCACGTCTCACGCGGTAGCTGTGACCAGCAAGTTTAAAAAAAAGAAACGACTGATAAAGTTTTATATAATTATTTATTGTCATAAATCAAGGATAACAAAATTTCAAACATCTATTTTTCGTTTTATTCCTTTTATGGAGTACTTCGTAACATGATGACTTTCCAAGCTTGGGGCTGCTTGGCTACATTCATAAAAAGAAAGAAAATCTAAAAAAAACCCGTTGACAACGTTTAGAAATCAACAAGTTTAAAAAGCCCCCACCTCGGCTCACCTTTTGAAACTTGGTCCCATTTTGAACATCAACAGCAAATCGCGGTTTTTATTTGATTTTCAAGAAAATACAGAATTTCCAACATAACAGAGACATTGCGATGTTCCAAACGCAGCACGTGGAACGTACGTTTAATTTTCACTTGCGTTTTTACGTACGTTAATACGGTGTTAAATATTGCTAGTCTCGGTTCCAAACTGGATTGTGCTCATTCGTCACGAAGGAGAACAAGTCAGCTGGAATGAAGACTGGTATATTTGATCTTATCTAATCTAGGTCGATAGAGGGCATAGTGGTTGAAAAAATAACAGTAAGCTGAGTGTCTGCTTAATTCAAACAGGCCGCTTTTGATTTTGACTAAAATTTTGACCTACATGCTGATTAAACTTAAGGGATCTAAAATGAGCGTTTATTGCGTTTCGACAGTATTTTTGTGGGACATGAGAGCACCTCAGACCTATCGAATTGCATTCTGAATACGAAGCATGTCTTTCTGATATCAAATAATTTTCATTTTTGAAAATCACAATATAATACAAATTTTATGACAAATTATAAAAATTTGATATTTTTCAAATTTGTGATATATAACAGTCCTCGAAGTAAATATATAAATCTAATGATATATTCTTAAAGTGTTTGTAGCAGGAAGGAAAAGCCGACGGTCAATTGAAAATTTTGACCTTTCATATTGAAGATATGGATTTTTTCCCAAAAAGACCTAATTTTTTTTGTTGGTGTTTTGGGAAAAAAATCCATATCTTCAATACGAAAGGTCAAAATTTTCAATTGATCGTCGGCTTTTCATCCCACCTACATACACTTTAAGTATAAATCATCAGATTTATAAAGTTTACTTCAAGTACTGTTAAATATCAAAAATATCAATTTTAATGATTTGCCATAAAATGTGTATTAAATTGCGAATTTCAAAAATCAAAATTATTTGATATCAGAATGACATTCTTCGTATTCAGAATGCAATTCGATATGTCTGATGTGCTCTAATGTCCCAAAATAAATACTGTCCAAACGTTCATACCCCAGCCCTTAATTGTTTTGTTTTTTTGTGCCGCCCAAATATTATAGTTGCCACAAAACATATATTTTGCTAGATTAAAGATCACTACATCCATACATCATGACTTTACTTTCAAAATGAGACTTTTTAGTCCTGAAAAATGGGCGCGTTGCATAGATTTAGACATTTACTTTCAGCTTGTAAATAACGCAAAATAACTAAATTCAATCACTCACTCACTCGGACGACTTCTGTCGGACTCCTATGATGGCTCCCCAGATGTGTCTGTCCTGCATGCAGCTCCGGATTTCGTTTGGTTCCTGTCCAGTGTCCTCACACAGAAGATCTACATAGGTATTGCTCGGTCGCCCCACACTTCTTTTGCCGTGACTGGGTTTCCACAACACTAGGTCTGACACCACCTGCCCTGTACTTCTTAAACAGTGACTAGCAAATTGTAGTCTCCTTTTCCCGATTTTATCAGTTACCTTTGGGAGTTTTCCATACAGTTCTTTATTTGTGGTATGTGTCCTCCAACTTATATCAAGAGCTGATCTAAGTAGCCTTGTGTAACAACCATCCAACAACTTGCGGATCTTTGTTGTCACTGTCCATGTTTCTGAACCATAGAGCAGGATGCTTTCTACTGTTGCTTGGAATAGCTTGACTTTAATCTGCCTTGGAAGAAGGGAGGGCGAGTTAGCGCAGCGGTAATTCCCTCGCTTTGCACCACTGAGGTCCCGGGTTCAAGCCCCGGCGCGGCCCAAGGACTCATGTGCACTTGGTTTATCCTGATTCCATGCTCACTCTCGCAGGTTTCTCCGGGATCTCCGGTTTCCTCCTGTATCGCAAAAATCGGTGATTAGTTGTTTGGTTATCAAAAACTTCCTTCACCCAATGGAATTTGGGGAGCTGCACAGATAATTGGTGGATGTTACAATCTAAATGCGGATAGGTGTGCGCCGTTCGGCAGCAACCTAGTTGACGCGATCTGATTGTGATGATTCACCATTGCAGCGAAATTACAGCGCTTTGAGTCCTCTATGATCTGGAGAAAGGCGCTTTATAAATCCAAAATTTATTTATTATTATTTATTATTTATTTATTTAAGATGGGATTTCCAGATTTTGGTGAGCTTATTACATGTCCTCCATGCCAGTGCTTTCCTTGGTACCATTTGCATTTAAATTTATTATTTCTTTAAATACATTTTGTTACATTTTACTTGATATTTGCTGCAACATTATACATTGTTTATGCTTCCTTTTTTTTTATCAATTATAAAGCATGTAACCTTACTATCTGCTAACTTGAATTTACAGTTAGTGACCATGACCAAGTTCAATAATATATGATAAATACCTGAAGCATAAGTGCTAGATTCAACAACAATATATGACAAGAGCAAAAGGATATACATTTATAATAATTTCAATTTTTACAAAGTCTCATATTATTATAATAATGATACAGTTAAAGTTCACGATAATTATTCACATGCAAATTGATGATTCAAATGAAAAATCATTCTATATTGCGTAGACATAATCCAGTCAGTGAAAAAATAACAAATGTATTTTTCTCCGGAAAATTGTTGAATTTAAAGTTCATTCTAAATTGTGTAGACATGATTCAATCAGCGAAACACTATAAATAATAATATTTTATTTCTCCAGGAAATCGTTGAATTCAAAATGAAGATGAAGATATTTTACCATACAAAGTATATATAATATAATTTAAATTAACAGAGTAGTTGGTCCTTTGATTTTAATCCAATTTAACCTCAATATTTTGAAGACTGCAGTATTTGGTATGTTTACATTAAACTGTTGTACACAGCAGTTGTACACAGCAGTTGTACACAGCAGTTGTACACAGCAGTTGTACACAGCAGTTGTACACAGCAGTTGTACACAGCAGTTGTACACAGCAGTTGTACACACAGTTGTACACAGCAGTTGTACACAGCAGTTGTACACAGCAGTTGTACACAGCAGTTGTACACAGCAGTTGTACACAGCAGTTGTACACAGCAGTTGTACACAGCAGTTGTACACAGCAGTTGTACACAGCAGTTGTACACAGCAGTTGTACACAGCAGTTGTACACAGCAGTTGTACACAGCAGTTGTACACAGCAGTTGTACACAGCAGTTGGATGGAGAGATGGTTAGCACATTACTCAATGCGGAAAGGCCACTTTGTTGGAACCACTCCACTTTGTCAGTGCTGGGAAGAGGGGAGTGTGCCACAAGATATGAGATATGCTAACATCGTCACAATCTACAAGAACAAAGGAGACCGATGTGACTGCAACAACTACCGCGGCATCTCATTGCTTAGCATGGTCGGGAAGCTGTTTGCTCGCATAATTCTACTGCGTCTACAAAAGCTGGCTGACAGAATATATCCAGAGTCACAGTGTGGGTTTCGCTCCAAGAGATCAACAATTGATATGATCTTCTCGCTACGGCAACTGCAAGAAAAATGCAGAGAGCAGCAAAACCCCCTTTACCTGGCACTCATTGATTTGACTAAAGCATTTGATCTTGTTAGCAGGAACGGTCTATTCAAGATGCTTCCTCTGATTGGCTGTCCACCCAAACTACTCAGCATAATTCGTTCTTTCCATGATGGTATGATGAGTACTGTTCAGTTCGATGGCTCAATGTCTGAAGAATTTGGTGTCAAAAGTGGAGTAAAGCAAGGCTGTGTACTTGCACCAACACTGTTTTGCATTTTCTTTGCACTACTTCTCAAGCACGCCTTCAAGGCAACCACAGAGGGAGTGTACCTTCACTCACGATCTGACGGTAACCTCTTTAACATTGCACGCCAAAAATAAAGGAACTGCTGATTAGAGACATGCTATTCGCGGATGATGGATCATTTCGCATCAGCCTGCGACCTCTTCAGCCTAAGTCTGAAGAAGACTCAAGTCATGGGACAGGGCACTATAGTTCCACCATCAATCCACATCAGTGATCAGCAACTTGAGGTAGTTCACCAATTCACCTATCTAGGCTCTACTGCCACAGACAATCTATCTCTGGATGCAGAGCTAAACAAAATGATTGGCAAGGCGGCCTGTACTCTCTCCAGGTTATCTAAGAAAGTATGGGAGAACAAGCAGCTCACCAATACAACAAAGATGGCGGTCTACAAGGCATGCGTAATTAGCACGCTCCTCTATGGTAGTGAATCATGGACAACCTACTCTCCACAAGAACGGAAGCTGCAAGTATTTCACCTGAGATGTCTACGCCGCATTCTTGGAATCTCCTGGAAAGACAAGGTCACAAACAATGAAGTCATGTCTAAGGCGGGTATCCCATCAATATATACGCTACTACATCAAGGTCGCTTTCGATGGCTAGGACATGTCAGTCGAATGGAAGATGGTCGCATTCCCAAGGATCTCCTCAATGGAGAGCTGTCTTCAGGACGCAGAAGAAAGGGTCGACCGCTACTCCGCTTCAAGGATGTCTGTAAGCGTGACTTGAAAGCACTTGACATGAACTGGGTCACCTGGGAATATGCTGCTAGTGGCAGAAAAACTTGGAGGCAATATCTCTCTGATGGCCTGAAAAGTGGAGAAGACCTCATTCAGAAAGCTCCTGATGATAAACGAGCAAGGCGCAAAGCCAGTCAGTGTGAAACATTCAAACCAACCTTACTAAATGCATCAGTCTTCAGATGCCAGGTCTGCAACAGAATCTACAATTCTCGCATTGGTCTATTCAGCCACACAAGACGATGCTTTCCAACCACCTCAGACGACGCTACTCCATAGTCTGGAGTATGCTGTCTTGCTCATGCTGTCTTGGCAATGATATTTATGAACTCATTTACAATTTACAGTCAGCCCCGAAACGCTGCAATAAAAAAATTTGCAAAAAAAGATCTGATCATGATGTTAATCATGTTTAAAATCAACAAGATCTTTTAAACAACTTCTGCATGATTTTAAATTAAAAGAAACAATTATTACTTTTATTCTAAACATCACAAAACTTGTGTTAAAAACCTTTCTCATATCACAAAACATATTTGAATGGCTAAAACCAAAACAACATTATATTACATCACTTCACCACCAGGTCACTGTTAATTTTATGCCTTTGGATTTCGTTTGTTTCACATAATTTACAACATAAGATATATATACATCAAAATTTACAGTTATATATTTCCGAACTATTTCACATAAAAGAAAATATGAAAATAATTTACGTGGAAATAATATTTGATAATAAACGTACAATTTTTTGACAAACACACACAAAAAATGACAATTCCAAATTTTCAGTCACAATAAGCTAAAGATTTGGATAACAATAACTTTACAAGACACGATATCTCGGCGATTGTCTTTTTCCCGACAAATTGAGGAGAAAGATCTCTGACCATAAGATACAGTAGCAACTGATGTAGAAACGAGATAGCGTTTAGAGGATGAACGTAGATTACGAGAAGGTTTGTATTCCTGAATCAAAGAGTAACATTAACCACTACTGGTTGACATTAATTTCACAGAGTTCCCTCTTAGAACTTCATGCAGGCTTTATCCAGGTTTTATATATCATTTCTTATCATTCCAGAACAATCTTAACTATTTATGGCATATTACAACATTTTAATCATCCCATATATGGCACATTACATTATTTCTTAAAATAAGCCATTACATCACCACAAGCCAATCAGACTCATTAGTCAGTATACATCAGTTCTAAAAATAACACAATACCTCAACACAAACCAATCAGATTCATTGTGTACTTAACCATGATTATTGGCATAGTGCCAGCACTCACTACTGTGGTGACCATACTAATTGATTCTATTATGTTGCAGAAACTTCTACACATAACTAGATATGAATTGCTTGTTCACTTTAATCATTAGCATCCCAGAATTGTCCATGAACAAACCAATTGAGATAAATATTAACCAATGTCTGATGACAAAATGCACAACTTTTAATCCATATCATGGACTATTTTTATTTGGGGCACACAACAATAATGTGATCTCCAAATTAGGTTGACTTAGTGTAATGTCCAGAAATTTAACGTCATACACGTGAAAGTTTGCATCCATCAAAAAGTACATTGTGGATATCAGTTATATTTTTATTTGATGAGGTGTTCCAATACACATAATATTTGTTTGGCTGACATTCAAGGATACCTTGTTCCACTTAAACCAGTTAACAATCTCCTTCAATTATTTATTCATATTATCACAAAGCCTTTGAATATTGTTATCAGAAAGAAAAAACAGTTGTGTCATCTACAAATAATATAAAAGATAGACCTTTAGATGTTCTGCTAATGCCATTCATATATACAATAAATAGCAGTGGTCCCAGGATGAAGCCCTGTGGCAACCCACCCTTCACACTGGTATACGCTGATTTTGCAGAATTAAAAGATACATATTGTTTACGGTTTGACAGATAGTTTTCAAACCATTTATACGGTACACCACGAAAGCCATAATGGTACAACTTTTGTAATAAGGTGTCATGATCAATAGTATCAAAAGTCTTTGAAATGTCCATGAAGATAGATCTCCTTGCAGATACTGTTCTATAATTACCAAATGATTGTGGAGAGTCTTTCTTATAGGTACAACCTTTGCTATTTTCAAAACATCAGTATACATATTTCCATAAATAGCCATGTTTGTATCTTTAATTAAGTCTAATACAGCCATATACGTAGAATGTTTATGGCGAAACCCATATTGCCTATTGTACAGTGATTCTTTGGCATTTAAAAAGCTACTATATCTTTCATGAACAATTCTTTCAAGAATTTTGGAAAAACAAGGCAACATAGATACTGTTCTATAATTACCAAATGATTGTGGAGAGTCTTTCTTATATGTACAACCTTTGCTATTTTCAAAGCATCAGGAACTATTCCTTCTGTGAGTGACTTGCTGAAAATTATTTTCAATGGATATAAAATTTCAGTGGCAAATCTTCAGGATTTCATTTTCGCCTGTCGGTTGGAAAAAACAAGTAAAGTTGCAACTATTCGGTAGATACTCATCAAGATTATTTCCTTAGTGTTTTATAGAGGCAGGAAGTGTAGGTCCAATGCCAGCAAAGAATTGATTGAATTCAATGCTTTTGAGGGATCACTATAAGGATCATTGTCACTTACAAACTTTTGAGAAGATATCTTTATTTGGAGATCTGAATACCGAATTCAGAATTTTCTACGTATTTCTTTTTCCAGTTGAGAACTAAAATAATTTTGTTTTGACCTCCTCAATAAGGAGTTTAACCTGTTACGACATATCTTATATATAATGTACATTCGTACACTGCATATGCTTCAGATCATTAATATCATGTCTAAAATTATAAGCAATATTCTCATCAACATACACAGATACACCACCGCCTCTCTTGTCATTTCTATTATACAATTTGAGGTTATATCGTCTGAGATGATCGTAATCAGGAGGTTTTTCTTTCAATCAAGTTTTAACCAGTTCAATGATTTGAAAGTTGACATCAATTTTTGAGAGTAACTCCTTTAATGCATCACAATTCAGACTTCTTACATTACTACAAAGTAATGATAAATTGCTGCTTTTTATACCGGCTGTTTCTTTTTTTTTTTTACTTCAGATGCATCATTATTGTCTAGCGAATTCTATTTGATGTTTTCAAAATGAGATTCCATTATAGTATCAGCCGACATGTCCTCAAAACAGCTACACAATACAAGTTGGAATTCACGTTCATCAGTAAAATTAATCATTTTGTATCCAACTGAACATGGATTCCTATCGGGAACATAATGGTATATTAACCTACATAGATACAACATAGATATTATTTAGAACCGTAATGAGATAGTATATCAAAACATTGTACATGTTAACCTACAAGGTTTTAAAGATATGCCAAAGTTATCAATTGTGGAATTAACAATGATTATATCAGGCTCATAATTATTGTATATTAAAACAACAATACATACATTTGTAAAAACTACATAAGATATCATTTTGAACCATTATTTATCCATAGCCTGTATCAGGCATGTGAAATAAAGGTGGCTTGGATACAACAAACAAACCATAAGTGGATGGTAAATTTGGATTTATATACCAAGCACATTGAAACAACCATACAGGAATTATGGATACCGAATCTTTGTCAATAATTTAGAGTTTTGGGTAACAAATAAGCACTGATCAAATTGGAGCTGGCAAGATGTTGCACATGATTGTGTCAATCAAATTGTCACAACATAAGCAGGTTTAGATTTATGACAGGTTACATACACTCAGCAACCTGGACAACCGATTCTTTTGTTATGCAAGGCTCACTCAGTCATTTAATGAGGCAATACAAATGATCGAATTTGGTGTTGAAATGAGCTAAATTTTGAGTTACACCTTTTCAATGTAAAATTAATTTTCTCGGCCAAATGAAAAGCAATCATTTTCATTTTTCAGTAAATGTCAGGAAAAATTGTAGTGCTTGATACTGTATTTTTTTTTCAAATCCTAGTGTTAAACTTAGGCGTGAAATTTAGTCATTTAGTGTAAGATTTTCGATTTTGATAGGCTTAAACTCTGCCCGCGAGCGTTTTTTGTATCAACCTTTTAGCTTTTCAAAGTAAGATAGTTCGCTAATGAAGGATTTTTCCCAACTTTCTAACGCACATCACCGTGAGCGATATATCATAGTTTTGTCAGAATTTCCGTTTGATTTCACCATCTTTTACTGTCGGCTGAAAATTTTTCAAAATCAACATTGAAATCTAAGGCTAATACTAGCATTGTGGATCGATATCCCTGGGTTTAATAGGAATACCGGCATGGCTACAGTGTTGCCAGAACTTCAATATAGCAAAGAAATTCCCAGGCCTATAGCGCTCCTACTGACATGTTTAACCAGAACACCCAATTGGGGATTTGGGCTACCAAATCGCTAGTCGGGCAATTTGCTTTCAATGAAAAATCGACCTGGATAACAACAAAGGAAATATCGACTATTTCCGCTGGTTGCTCTCGAGATAAAAGTACTGAGTTTGACATTTTCGGAGCATGAAGGGAAAAGGGTAAAATAAAAACGGAAATTCTGACAAAACTATAACATATAGACCCACACGATGTGCCTTACAGAGATGGGAAATATCTTTCTTTAGCAAACTATATTAGTTTGAGACGCTAAAACATGAATTCCGTAAAAAGCTCGCGGGCGAACTCAAGGCCTATAAAAATTAAAAATATCACACTAAAAGACACAATTTGAGGCTTAATTTTAACACCAGGATTAAAAAAAAAATGTATATCCAAGCACCAAGTTTTTAATTGACATTAAAAAAAAAAAAAAAATTGCTTTATATTTGACCGAGAAAGTTAATTTCATAGCAAAAAGGTGTATCTCTGAATTGTGCTGATTTTAACATTGTATCGATCGACTTTTAGCACGACTAAGCATTTCTAAAGAATCGGTTGTCCAGGTGGCTGACTGCATAAGCGAGGACTATCTTTTGGTGCTGTGTTTATTATAATCTCATTTGTATATTAATTAGTATGTATTGCATTTTGTATTTGTGTCCTCTGTATTATATTATACATGTACTTTACTTGTGTGTTGTGATAAAATAAAACTGAAGTGAGAGCGTCGAACACGATGCAAGTAAAGCAATCGAAAGATGCAACTAAATGACTGGAACCCCCAAAGCGCTCAATAAAAACAAATCGAAGATGATGATAAAAAGATCGACGCTCTTCATGGTGAGAAAGAATATTGGACCTAATCATGAAGAAACAGACAAATTAGCGACGAGTGTCTTCTGCGACCACTTTAACACTGAGATTGACGAGGCAGATTGCTCAAAGAAAAATACAGAACCTTCCCAAGCTGACGTAAAAAATAGGATGCCCTGTATAACCCACTGATAATATTAAAAATGCTATCAAATCTTATTGACTGAGGTTTGATAAAGGAAAAGCAAGAGGCCCTTAACATTCGTTTGGCTAAAACTTGAATATCAATAAAGATCGGGCTTAGGAATTTTTGGAATTTCCATGAATTACCAGTACCACTTGTTTCATGTTTCATCAGTCTTGTTTGAGCTCGTTTCCCTTTGTCTTCTTTACCACATATTATTAATTTTTCATTACAGCCATGTTCTTCGATTGCTATTTCCGTAACCTGGCTCTATTGCCGCTCATAATATGTGCCATAACTAGTAAGTGTTTACTTTCAACAATTTAAAGCATATAGTATGTTTCTTATTTTTTATTTCTCTTTACTGGAGGCAGGCCCCCGTCTCTATTAAGATCACTATCTCTAAGGGGTCGCTTTCTTGTGCGTCTGTGCGTCATGGACCTCTTACATTTTGTTTTGAACCCCATGAAATAACAAGTTGAAACTGACCAACGGGTCCGATTAAAACTTCATGGACCCCTTAAATTATACGATGCACGGAAGCTTTTATCAAGTAATTAATTGCTAAGTTGGTCATAAAATTTTTGTGTCAGTTCCTGGAGAACTGACACCTTCTAGTACAGGTTTGACGATCACGTGACAAATCGAATCTGTGACGTCAATATTGATATCAATATCAATTTAAGGCTTCTCTAGTTAAATTACATACCTATTGGCATTTTGGCTGTTCCATTTAATTTACATACTCCATCTAAAAATAATGGCTCCAAAAACAGCTGTTCCATTTAATTTACATACTCCCTCTGAAAAAAATGGCTGTTCCATCCGCTGAGAAATCAACATTTCCCTGTGCACGTAGTCCATGAATTGATCCTGATTTGCATTGTCGTATAGAGTTATTTTTTTGTGCACAACAGGGATGTTACTATTGTTTAACTAGAAACTTAAATTAGGTGATGATGATTTGATTAATATAATTCTTTGTTTCAGCGACCCTGGGGGTGAACAGACAAACAAAAACATGGGTCAAAATCCTTCAATTTCTGTGAAAATTGAACAAAAAGTACCCAAATCCCTACATTTTATATCTCCCTGTGTTATAGACAAATTTTATACGTCACATTTAAAATCATTTAAAATGACTTATAAATTGCCTTATGCTTTAACGGGGTCTTATACATTTGTACTGTGTGAACTTTGTTTTTAAATGCCTTTGGCTTCCAAGTTAGTTTCTCGGAGCTGGTGAAGTGTATTGGGGTGTAACTTGGTAGGGTGGTGGTAAGCGGCTAAGACTTGATGAAATTTTAGGTAGATAATTTGCATATTTAACTTAAAAATTGTTTTAAGTCGTAAGATCCGATGCGATTTTTGTCGCAAGATATGCAAATTAGTCATCACATTTGTCAAAATGCTATTGGCCATTTTTCGGAACTGGTGAGGCATATAGAAATGTAATTTGGTTGGGTGATGGTTAAGAGCACTCTTAAGATCAGATGCTATTTTTGTCACAAAATATGCAAATCAGCCACCTCATTTCCTTTTTTTCTATTTTTAAAAACGCTTTTTGCCATTTTTCGGAACTGGTAGGGGGTATATAGATGTAACTTGGTAGGGTGGTGGTAAAGGGGCAGTCTTAAGATCCCACGTTATTGTCGCAAAATATTCAAATTAGCCACCTCATTTGTAAATAGGAACTGACACCAATTTTTTTTTCAGGAATATCTTATTTTGTCATTGTCGATGCAAAAAAAGAACCAATTATGACACAGAAAACCTAAAAAATATTCCGAATAGGCGTTCAAAAATTATGAAAATAATCGGTCAATGCAATGCCAACGCAATAACATCAACCTTAAGAACTTAACTTAAGTTAAGTTACCATGTATTTCTGGTTGCGCATGCAAATAAACCCCTTAGATTCTCACTGGGCCCCTTAAATTAGGGTTTGGCAGGGCTTAAAGGGTCCGGAAAAATCAACTGGACTCTTAACATTAAGCTCGCTCTACCCCTGAGTCAATGTAAATTACTCGCGTTTTGGACTTGAGAAACTATACAGAAATATTTCGTAATACTCTTGAAAGTTTTCTGACAAATTTTCAAGTTTATCAAGTTATTTATATTTATATTTATAATTCTTTTCAATAACCCAGAGAGCTATTGCTTTTTGGGCGGGTGCGGCGTGCCGCACCCGCCCTGTATTCTCTGACTATTGACCTACTTTTTCACATGCCGCAGTGTTGAGAAAATATTCGTGCCGGTTATATCTCAAACACCCACAGAGGTGATAGTTTACGGCGAGTTTTGTAATTATTACTTGATTTTGATATGTAAGTAATACGATAAAGTCGTCATAGGCAGTAATGTGTTTGTATTAAAAGAAATAACAAAAATAATTATTTAAGTAATAGAAATACTATTTGGAAATTGCAGCAAGATTTGCAGATGTTTTTATTTGAACAGTGCCAGTTCACCAGTTTTGCTAGTTTTCCTAATGTTTGGGCTAAATTAACAGCATCGTGAAGGTCATATATATCATTTTATACTGACAGCCTCTGTATGGACTTACATACAGCTTGTATGTACATTGTGTTCAGTGTGTACATAGGCTATTTACTTTTCAAATCTTGTGACAAATTGTGCTTTGATGATGCTTGTATAAGGTATTATAGACAAATTATTATGTATTAATGCATGTGCACCAGTAGAAATGGCCCAGGTTGAATAAAATAAATAAACATATGAATGAAAATTTTATTCCCTGGATTATCTTTGTTGGGACAAAATAATGATATAGTTTGACGCTTTGAAATACAGTTATGTTAATCATAATAAAGTTACAAAGTTAAAAAATAATATCGAAGTACTGTAAAACATGTTTTATATAAAATGTTAACATAAAACGTCTTCTGTTATGATGTGAAGGGTTGATATAAAAACAGGGAAAATCTGTTCCAACTGACCAGCAGAGAATAAAGGATAAGCAATAGATAAGATTAAAATCACGGAAAATATGACACAACCTACAATGGGGGAATAACAAACGTATAAACGTATAAAGTTAAAAACTCTTAACTTTGTTTATACGTTTTGTGTTATTCCCCCATTGGAAATCGATGTTGTGTCATATTTTCCCTGTTTTTAATTGTGAAGACTTACTCATTCTTTAATTTCTCTTGACAATTTTTCATTTGCCCGCCCTATTCCTTTTAAAGGAATTTTTATTAATCATCCAACTCGGTCAACACTGCCTGGGATATCATTAACGTTGTCATTAAACCTAATGAAGACCACAAACTTAAGCCGTGAGCTTTTAATGACCTCTGCTGACCTTGAAATGACCTTGGACAAAATTTCTTTTCGTGAAAAATGCAGACTCGAAGTTTCATAACAATATATCTAATAACAATATTGGACCTTTGTTTGACCTCTGATGATGACCGTGACATGACCTACGTCATGTTTGGGATCATGTTAACACCTCAAATACTAATTTCCATTCAAATTGAAGAAATGTTATGTACTTGTCTAAAATTGTTGAACATTTTTAGTAAAAGTTGAACACCTAGGTTATTTTGCCATTTGAATCTATGACCCTCAAAATGACCACAGAAATAACCCCATAGGTCCGTATGCACAAAAAAGTTTGACTGGCTCTAAAGTTAGACCTGGTCTAAGCAGTGGCGGATTTAAGCTGTCAGCAAGTCAGCAAGTGCTGACAAGGCCCCCTGCTATTTTGATCCAAGGGCCCCCCCCTACTTTTTTTTTTTTTTTTTTGCTTTAATTATTTTGTGCAATGTTCAAATCTAGGTGTGCTGGGTAGAATAGTAATGAAAAAGTTATCAGGCCCAGTATGTGGCTCACCCAGGGCCCTACGACGAAAAGTTTAATTTTGCCCGTTTTGGCTCTAGCAAGAGTTCAAAGGTCAAGGGCCCCAGGGGCCCAAATTTAATACAGTTTCTATAGAATCAGGACTACGAGTTGGTAAACTGATAATCGTAGAACATTACACATTCTCAAAATACAAGTAGGTCACCTAGTATGGGCCCAGGGCCACGAATGCTGAATATAAGGGTATCATTTAAGCTGGCTGGATCTAAAACTACAAAGGACCCCACATGTTGACCGTGATACCCTTTGTCCTAAACGCCTTTCCAGAGATGTTAATTTTGCAAATTTTGGCCCAGATATCCAAGATCAAGTGTTCCCGGGGACCAGGGCCGGATTTACCAGAGCCCCTAAATTTTGGGGCCCCCAAAATTGCCCTGTGCAGTGTGCATCTTCCATTTCAGCCGAAAAACACCATGTTTTGGGCCAAAATAGGGTACAAAAATTGGCAAAAACTGCCCTGTATATAGCAAAGTTCAGCTTCAATTAGGTCTAATAGTCTAAAATCAATTTTTTTTCGCGCGCTTCGCTCGCAAATGTCCTAGTAGAATATAAAAAACTTGGCCACTTGAGTACACATAATTTTTTTTTTTTAAATGAGATTTAATATACCGTACGGCCCAACGCAAATAGCCTCTGAGCGCATTACAAAACATAAAACCTAGGGAACAAAAGAAAAGAAAACGAGCAAGGTACACCAACTTGATGTGGGGAAACATGTAAAATACAGACTAGACAATATGCGGGGGGGGGCAAAACCAGCAAATGTAGGCATAGGAAGTAGGCAAAGTTCGATAGCCAAAAAAAACAGTTCCAAGGCTCACAAAAGTGCTAAACCTGCAAAAACAACAAGGATCAATGATGTAAATCACTGTGCACACTCGGTAAACCAAACAACCAATGTAGGTACCAAAACAGGCAAAGATGGCCAAAAATTGCCAATTTCAGAGTCCACAGAATTGTCAGCAAAACAGTACAAAATAACATGGAGTAGACAAACAAAACCAAACAGACAAAAAACAACCGACGTTTTGAGCAGATAAACTGCTCTTCTTCAGGGACAGACAAAGCAAACAACGAAAACTACATGCTATAGTGTAAAAACAAATTCAAGTCAAAAACTGAAGGCAAGTTCAAATAGAACTCAGTAGCAAACAAGATAAGCTCAGAGCAAAATAAGCATGTCTTACTTCAATGAAGCACAGTTTACTACAGTGAGAAACTGGAAAGCATTATGTAAATAAGCAAGGGCCAAAGGTCAAATATTACAGGCCCCTGGCCCTTTCTTTAAACATTTGTGGCCCTCTGTCCCAGGGCCTAAAATGTTAAAACAAAGTACTTTAAAGCCATATTATAACATTTCTTTAAAAAAACATTAGTATTCATTTTCAATAAAATGTTAGCATTTACTGTCGGATATATTCCATTTTAATTTTGAGCCGAACAAATGAGGTAAAGCAAAGAAAATTGGAATTTACTACTAGCGCCAATGCATGTTACTCCGGCGGTTGTAATATGGTACGATCCTCTGGCATGTGTGTGCGTGTGTGTCCCGCACGCCGTGTACGTAGGGGTGTGTTGACATCGAATACGCGTTCGACTAATATTTCCATCGTAATAATAAAACGCTGATTCAGGCGGTTTATTCAAAATCTCGGATTTCGAAGCACCTGAAGTCTTGATTTTTGCAGAGAATCTTTGTTTACTAAAGTACATTACAATCGTGAGTAGTTAAGGTAGGCTTTTTGTACGCTAGGTCAAAGGTCACGATGACGTCATTTCCGGGTCAAAGGTCAACCGGGGTCAAAAGTCAAATGTCACGATGACGTCACTTCCGGCAGGGTCAAAGGTCAACCGAGGTCAAAGGTCACGATGACGTCACTTCCGTGTCAAAGGTCATCCGGCGGCAAAGGTCGATTTGCATATTCATGAGGTGGGCGTGGCTAATTAGCATATATGAATATTCAAGAGATGGGCGTGGTTAATTAGCATATTTGAATAAAATATTGAAGAAAAAAGTTGAAAAAATAAAGAAAAAAATTTGAAAATTAAATTTGAAAAAAAATTTAAAAATTAAATTAAAAAAAAATTTAAAAAAAATTTTCAAAAAAATTTAAAAAAAATTTTCAAAAAAAAAAATCCAAAAGGTTTCAAAAAAAAATTTCAAAAAAAAAGTCAAAAAAAATGTAAAAAAAAATTGGAAAAAGATAGAAAAAAATATAACATTTTTTTCAGAGTGACCCTTGACCCGGAAGTGACCTTTGACCCATTTTTGTTCTAGAAACACCAAAATTTTAAAAATAAGTGAAAACATTTGCCTAAAATAACGCCTCGTATCGGGCGTATTACGGAAGGTATCGGCGTCAAATTCGATATATACGGCAAGGGTCGAATTACAAACTATCAGCGCGGGTCCAGGGGTCGAAAGGTCAATGCGCTTAAAAAATTAATTTTGTCTAGGGAAATATCGTATTTTTCGTTCTATATTATTACGTATCGAGGTAAAACTCCCTCACCATGCTACACGGAAGCGACCCTCGACCAGGAAGTGATGCTTGACCCGGAGCGACCCTCACACGAACTTTGATCCCTACGTGTCCACGTACCAGTATAAAAATGACTTTAGGTTTATATGATCGGTGTGACATAGAACTGGATGAAATCAGTAAGAACCGGATTTAGAACCGGATAAAATCGATTCTCCTATCACCTCCCACCACCACCCCACATACAGCAAAATACACCAATGCGTCAAAATGCGTCGATTGCGTAATAAAATGCGTCAAAGCGTAACAAAATGCGTCAATTGCGTAATGATATGCGTCAAAGCGTAATAGAATACGTCAATTAAAAAGAAATGGAAATTAAAAAAAACACGGATCTACCTGTGCACCTATAAAAGAGGCACAGCAATTTGTCTTAAATATGAATGCATTTTAAGAAACATATGAACATTGACCTGACGCCATGATAGTACGATCTATTAGTCGTTTTACAATGTATATACCGTATTGTCATAATACCAATATTTGTCATAATAGTTGAATCATTTTCTTACGATCCGTGACCATTGTTACGAGTCGTACTTGACTCAAGGCCAAAATCACCTTTTACCCGAACTCACACGAATGCACAACACAAATACACTGTTTGGTTAAGCTAACAAAATCAAAGATCTTTAATTGAAAGCACGTTATGATTGGTATAATATATGACAACAAATGCACATACACAATAATCAAATATAATCACTCTTTATCTATTTTGTACTTAGCCAGCACTCTTTTTCTTAGCAATCATAAAGTTCTTGCAATGTTCTGGACGACTGCTGTAATATATCCTTATTCATTTGTCCTGCGAAAATCAGCGAAGTCATTTGTACACTTGCATTGATAAATCCTTGCGTATAAAATCCTTATACGAAAATGTTGTTGTCCAAACACGTTTATAACTCCTTGCGCAGTTCTCCTATGCTAAAACTCCTTGCGCCGTTCTCCTGTGCTAAACTCCTTGCGCAGTTCTCCAAATTTAACTCCTTGCGCTGCTTTCTCCAAACTTGGTGCTATTTCCACCTTTCACACAATATCTTCAGGAAGCAGGACTGCGATGCAGTTGTCCCCACTTATTTTGACAGTTGTGTTGCTCCTTTAACCAGACTTCAGCAAATCGGCAGAAGATAATTAAGAATATATATATTCCTTTCTTGGAAGAAGTACGTTCTTGGACGTATTCTAGATCTTCTCCGACAACACTGGCAAATAGTAGTACTTTGACTACATAAAATATTTCTGGTTTGCAATTTCCTTTCTTTGAAGGAATTGGACTGTAAGCATATTAGCTAGCTAGCCCAGATCAACACTATCAACTGTGAATCATTGTTTACATTTTCTTATTATATACCAAGCTTGGGAAAAACCCCATTCTATTATGGGCCATTTACTACCTTCACATTGTGCTCAATCTGGGAAATTCCGAAGTCTTACTTATAACATTAACCTTTCTCATTACATCACTTCCTTAGGGGAATTCCATTACATCACTTTCCCTTTACAACCTCAGGGGGTTTCCAAATATTCCAAATTAGAAATGATTCAATTTGTTTTTGATCAAGTTGATGCAAGAAAGGGGAATCCCTAAAATGTCTCACTCATGTAACTTTGTAAACAAAGATAAATCATCAAATTAAATTACTCAGGGCACATCACACCATCCAGAGCATACCTTTGTTTCTCTATGGATTTGACTTGATGGACATATTTTAAGAAAAAATGGCTCATATGTCCCTCCCAAAAATGGCGGGAAAATCTATTTATAGCTCATTTTTCAAAATGGCCGCCGGTGACATATTGAAAAATATGAAAATCTATATACCATGACCTGGACAGGCTATAATGACAAATAATGTGCCGTTTCCAACTGCAAGGGGGATACTAATTTTAATGCTATATTTTCAAAACGAATACGTGTTCCCGTTTGATTCTATAGCGATTTCACAGAAAAGGTATTTCTAGTACAATGCAGCGTTGGACTCTAGCTGAGAGCGTAGCCTAAGTCATTATAGACTCCAAAAATGGCTCTCCATACACAAATGAACAAACACAAAGGAGGGTAGTCTCCTCCGTGGCCAGCTTGATTTCGATGGAGCGATACCAAATTGGCTGCGGAAGACACGGGTAATTTTGCATGCAAATGAGCCAGTGTCGTAGTCCTGATCCTTCCAGCCCCAAAATTAAGGTTGCGCTGCGCATTTTTTTGAACCCGTCCGTTTAATTGCTTTAAAAATTCCATTTTCTTATTTATTTGTTAATTCGCTCTGGTATATGTACCAGAACGAAATTCAAATTTGACGATATTTTTGCTAAACGATTAAGAAATTAAACGATTGCAAGAAATATTTGGTATTTAAACATTATGTAGCCAGAGGTTTCCAGTTGGAAAATCTCAACTTTTTTTGAGAAAATGGGGGATAAGGCTATGGATCACGATAAAGGTATCTGCTTATGTTCCGAAAATACACCCTTAATAACCATTGATCTGCAATCTTCAATGTCCAAATCTCATTACTGTACCATGTTATCTATAAGAGAAGAAGAATATTTAGTAAAAAAAATCAAAACCCAATTGGGCCATGTCAAAATGCAAAGGCTGGGGAAGTAGAGCTGTTGCCTAAGTTTGGTCATAATCTGTTAAATAAGGATGGAGCTAGAGCAAATTATATCAAATGACATAGAAATGTTGACAGAAGAAGGAAGAAACAGCTGAAAACAAAAGTCTAGCCGAATTTCGAACTAGAGCTGCTGATCTGGGACATTTCTAAAAAACTCAGGTGGTTTTCCCCCTTACACCCTTGACAGGGTCCATGCACTAGAACTTTGCAAGAGCTTTAATTTGACACCTCAAGTGTTCTGATAGGACATTTTATAATTGAGCTAATTGAAATTTACTTTGCCCCTCCCAACCCATGTACACCAGAAAAATTCCTGGGGCCGCCATGACACCCCGCCACTGATATTGTTAGTTTCCGCAAGGGATTAGAGAAGCCCGCTTGTTATGCTAATTCTCTTTATTGTTTGTTACCGTACAGGTTGGTCACCTTAGGTCAAGGTTTACACTCAGTCGATGCGCCGCAGCGAAGATTGATTGAGCGTTCGGGAACAGTTTCATTCGACAAAAGTCAATCAATCGTCGCAGCGACTGAGTGTATGACCCAGCTACGGCACGATTTAGGGTGTAATTTCTGTGTGAGGATTTTGTGCCGCACTCACACTACCGCCCTCTACAGTCTCTCCACATTTTTATGTATTCTATTATTTTGTGATTGGATTTCTTTTGTTACCTAGCCGGGACACCGGCTAGGTCTTGTGATGCTATCGGATCTTTCTTTACCTAGCCGGGACACCGGCTAGGTCTTGTGATGCTATCGGATCTTTCTTCGTCTTCTTTCTTCTGGCAACAAATTTCAAAATGCTTCTTCTCCTACACGTTACATCCTACAATGACGTCACTTGCACATATGCATCGGCTATATCCAGTGTCTATAGGATATTCACAAATTTGGGGTCAAAGGTCATTAAGGGTTCATTTCCGGTATAAAACCAAATATCTTCAAAATGCTTCTTCTGCCACAAATTACATAGTACGATGATGTCACTTACACATATGCATCGGCTATTACAGGTACACAAAAGTTATTCTCCGATTTTGGGTCAAAGGTCATTAAGGGGGTCATTTCCGGTCTGAAAGCTAAAAATATTCAAAAAATCACTGTTGTTAGAAATTACATAGCAGAGGCTTGTCATTAGCACACATGCATTGTTACTAACCAGGGTCTTTGGGGTGTCTACAGTTTTGGGGTCAAAGGTCATTAAGGGTCGCTTCCGGTCAAAAACCAAAAATCATCAAATATTTTCATTTTTTTTAATCTCAAAACGTAACCAGACCAGAGTGACATAAACTTCATATATGCATTAGTGTTATCCGATGTATGTACGGTATTTTTATTTTGTTGGTCAAAGGTCATTTAGACGTCATTTCCGGTTTTAAGCTAAATAACTTTAAGAATTTTTATCTCCATAGCTAAGCATAGTAGAGTTTTTAAATTTAAATTGTAACAATGCATTTTCTCGGTGTATATGAGGTTTTTTTTTATATTGGGGTCAAAGGTCATTAAGGAGGTCAAAACGTCAAATTTGCAAAAAATGTTTAAAATTACGGAAAAGGAACTGTATCTCAGCCTATGGAAGACTGATAAAACCCCTACATGCTACAGTGATGCACCATTAATGGTGTGAGATGTCCATAAACTTTAAGACTGGCATTTCCGGCTCCGGCTAGGTCCAGATCTGTAACCAGATCTAGTCTTTCTTCTTACCTAGCCGGGACACCGGCTAGGTCTTGTGATGCTATCGGATCTTTCTTTCTTCTTCTGGCAACAAATTCAAAATGCTTCTTCTCCTACATGTTACATCCTACAATGACGTCATTTGCACATATGCATCGGCTATATCCAGTGTCTATAGGATGTTCACAAATTTGGGGTCAAAGGTCATTAAGGGGTCATTTCCGGTATAAAACCAAATATCTTCAAAATGCATCTTCTCCTACATGTTACATCCTACAATGACGTCACTTGCACATATGCATTGGCTATATCCAGTGCCTATAAATTATTCACAGAATTTGGGTCAAAGGTCATTAAGGGGTCATTTCCGGTCTGAAAGCTAAAAATATTCAAAAAATCACTGTTTTTACAAATTACATAGCAGAGTGTTGTCTTTAGCACACATGCATTGCTACCAACCAGGGTCTTTGGGGTGTCTACAGTTTTGGGGTCAAAGGTCATTAAGGGGTCGCTTCCGGTCAAAAACCACAAATCATCAAACATGTTAATTTTTTTTTTTTTTGTCTCAAAACATAACCAGACCAGAGTTGCATTAACTTCATATATGCATTAGTGTTACCTGATGTGTGCACGGTATTTTTATTTTTTTGGTCAAAGGTCATTTAGACGTCATTTCCGGTTTTAAGCTAAATAAGTTCAAGAATTTTTATCTCCATAACTAAGCATAGTAGATTTTTTTTATATAAACTGTAACAATACATTTTCGTGGTGTATATGAGGTGTTTTTTGTATTGGGGTCAAAGGTCATTAAGGAGGTCAAAACGTCAAATTTGCAAAAAAATGTTTAAAACTACGGAAAAGTAGCTGTATCTCAGCCTATGGAAGACGGATAAAGCCCCTACATGCTACAGTGATGCACCATTAATGGTATGAGATGTCCATAAACTTTAAGACTGGCATTTCCGGCTCCGGCTAGGTCCAGATCTGTAACCAGATCTAGTTCTTCTTCTTTCTGCTTCTTTCTTCTGGCAACAAATTTCAAAATGCTTCTTCTCCTACATGTTGCATCCTACAATGACGTCACTTGCACATATGCATCGGCTATATCCAGTGTCTATAAAATGTTCACAAATTTGGGGTCAAAGGTCATTAAGGGGTCATTTCCGGTATAAAACCAAATATCTTCAAAATGCTTCTTCTCCTACATGTTACATCATATAATGACGTCACTTGCACATATGCATGGGCTATATCCAGTGCCTATAAATTATTCACAGAATTTGGGTCAAAGGTCATTAAGGGGTCATTTCCGGTCTGAAAGCTAAAAATATTCAAAAAATCACTGTCTTTACAAATTACATAGCAGAGTGTTATCATTAGCACACATGCATTGCTACCAACCAGGGTCTATGGGGTGTCAACAGTTTTGGGGTCAAAGGTCATTAAGGGGTCGCTTCCAGTCAAAAACCAAAAATCATCAAATATGTTCATTTTTTATATCTCAAAACGTAACCAGACCAGAGTGACATAAATTTCATATATGTATTAGTGATACCCGATGTATGCACGGTATTTTTATTTTTTTGGTCAAAGGTCTTTTAGACGTCATTTCCGGTTTTAAGCTAAATAACTTCAAGAATTTTTATCTCCATAACTAAGCATAATAGATTTTTTTAATTTAAACTGTAACAATGCATTTTTTCGGTGTATATGAGGTTTTTTTTATATTGGGGTCAAAGGTCATTAGGAAGGTCAAAACGTCAAATTTGCAAAAAAAATGTTTAAAATGACGGAAAAGTAGCTGTATCTCAGCCTATGGAAGACGGATAAAGCTCCTACATGCTACAGTTATGCACCATTAATGGTGTGAGATGTCCATAATAGCCGGTCAAAGGTCAAACTTTAAGTTAAGACTGGCATTTCCGGCCCCAGTTAGGTCCAGATCTGTAACCAGATCTAGTTTTATATTGTTTTGTGAGGCGATCATTTGCAGGAAAGATAAAACAAACACTATTTTGAGTTTCGTATTATTTTGTGATTGGATTTCTTTTGTTTTATATTGTTTTGTGAGGCGATCATTTGCAGGAGAGATAAAAAACCCCACTATTTTATGTTTTCTATTATTTTGTGATTGGATTTCTTTTGTTTTATATTGTTTTGTGAGGCGATCATTTGCAGGAGAGATAAAAAAACCCACTGTTTTATGTTTTCTATTATTTTGTGATTTTGTATTATTTCGTGATTGGATTTCTTTTGTTTTATATTGTTTTGTGAGGCGATCATTTGCAGGAGGGATAACAAAACCACTATTTTATGTTTTCTATTATTTTGTGATTTGATTTCTTTTGTTTCATATTGTTTTGTGATGCGATCATTTGCAGGAGAGATACAAAAAAACCACTATGTTATGTTTTCTATTATTTTGTGATTGGATTTCTTTTGTTTTATATTGTTTTGTGAGGCGATCATTTGCAAGAGAGATAAAAAACCCACTATGTTATGTTTTGTATTATTTGTGATTGGATTTCTTTATATTGTTTTGTGAGTCGATCACTAATTTTTAGGAAAGAGTAAATAACCACTATTTATTATGTTTTCTAATATTTTGTGAGTGGATATCTTTAGTTTTATATTGTTTTGTGAGGCGATCGTTTTTAGGAAAGAATAAAATCTTAATTTTATGTTTTCTATTATTTTGTGAATAGTTTTCTTTGTTTTATTTGTTTTGTGAGGCGGTCAATTTTATGAGAGAAAAACAAAATCTTAATGTTATGTTTTCTATTATTTTGTGAGTGGCTATCTTTTGTTTTATATTGTTTTGTGAGGCGATCGTTTTTAGGAAAGAGAAAAAAAAATCTTAATGTTATGTTTTCTATTTTTTTGCGAGTGGTCTATGTATTTAGGTTGGGCATTAAAACCTTTTTGCTTATCGAAACTGGACTATATTTCCCTTTGGAGTATTTGTTATGATTTATAATACTAGTTACAATGTCGCAACCATTTCCAATGTTGCATAATTACATTGATGTATTTAATATATTTTCTACTTTTTTATTGATTGTTTTGTGAGGCAACAGTCTTTTAGTTCTATAGAAATGTGAGGCTGTAGAAAAAAAAAATCTGATTTTTTTACACCCAAAATCGTGCCGTATCTAGTATGACCTTACCCAATTTATTTTACCAACATTGCAGGTGGAGTTGATGGTCTGCACACCGTAACAGTCACAGCAAATACCAACCCAATGAAAAAAGGTTTAGAACAAATTCTCATGTGCAATTATGCTGAAGTGAATGTGGAACTAATTGACGATATCGGATGGTCTAAGGGCCCCATGTTCACTGGTTCATCATTAATTGCACGTTACGTTAACTCTGCAACCGGTGGTGAAATTAATTACAACAACAGCTATGTCATTTCAGACGGATACGTTATGAGTATGCCAGATGGAAACACAGACCAAGGTTTCACTAGTCTTACAATAAAATCACTGGCCGTTGATGACATTGGAACCTTCTGGTGTAATGTTTATGCTGACGGACAACCGGTACAAGGCTATGTTGATATTGATGTTTTAGGTAAGCAAAGAAAAGCACAACCATTCCACCACCATACACCATACAATCCCGGTTCCATCACTCCGTCCGCAGGTACTCATGCTCGTCGGCAAACGCATAAAGTAATGCCAGGAGGATGTGAGTTCATAAGGGCAATGTCGGGGATTGTAGGTCACAATCGATGTGGAGAGATGAGGTCTGACCGAGTCTCCTACACATGTTACGCTCGATCCCTGTGGAGGGGCGGAACCAAACTGGCTGATGTGGAGACTAAGCCAGTTTGCGTCGGTCTGATACTCGTCTATCCTCGTCTTTGACCATGCGCAGATCTGGCTGGTCAGGAAGATATTTAATATCCCGAATTTATAATATGCCTACCAGTTCCATCATATAACCGATTTGCTAGAGAATATTTGTTACCATGTTTAATAAATTCGTATTTATCGTATAACTAGTGTACCATGGAATGAGATTGAAAAATTTCGTAACGTCAATGATGCTTTAAAGGTATGGTATGAAATGTTTGAAAGAGTTGTTGATAAACATATTCTGTAAAAGCTACCCCAACACCTTGGTTAAACAAAGATATTAACTAGAGCGGTTACCGCACCATAGCTGAACCATGTGACTTCGACAGCATATTGTGGTATAGGCCTAGGCTGATCGGAGCAACTCTAAATTTGGCCTGACCTTTGACCTCAGATGACCTTTGCTGTTTCATACTCCCCAAGTGCCGGGGATTGTTTTCCCAGGGTTACAGCCACATCGGAGCAGTTTTAACCTTTGACCTTGGATGACCTCAGATGATGTTTCATGATCCCCTTATATCAAGGATTATTTGTACTAAGTTGTAGCTCAATCGGACATATTTCAAAATGTTGGTAGCAACTAAATAGCATTTACCTTGTAGCCTTAGTGTGTATGTATTGATTTTCATAAATGCATCATGGGAAGGAATAACATTTGACCACCAAGCCCCCACCGCACAAGTATTCACCATTATTGCGCAATCAGAGGCAACTATAGCATTTACCACATACCCTTAGTGTGTATTTTCATAAATGCATCATGGGACACTGTAATTTCCTGTGATCTAAATACTAACCACAAAATGGGCTATTCCACTGGGCGATCTTAGACACGTCCAGTTTGGTCCTTACTGTGGTTTAATAAGATACTGTTTTAATAATACTTGGGGAATTTCACAATATTTACTTCACTTTCTTGGAAACAATATGCTTGTTATCAAAATAGCAGACAAGCTGTCTCCCAGCGCAAACCTGTGATTTAGTAGCCCGATTGGGCGACTTCTGAATCAAAATGGACCACAACTTTAAAACTATTAACAATTGCACCCCCTGTGTTTCTTTATTATATTCTTTAATGTTTTCTCTTCCATTTGACACCACTCGGGGGGGTTACACCTTCGTGGCATTTCGAGATATGTCCATTTCAGACCAAATGGTTAGTCAGTTAGTAAGCTAGTAAGTAAGCTAGTAAGTAAGCTAGTAAGCTAGTAACATACACTAATATAGGCTGATACCATTTCATGGTTCAGCAAAAAGAATGTGTCAAAAAGGTTTGGGAAGTAATACTAGTTCTGGTTGGGAAGAATATAAGCAGTGTAGAAATGAGGTTACATCAATGATTCGTAAATCAAAAGAAACTTATTGTAAGCAAAGTATGTCCCAAAATGCTGGTGATTCTAAGAAGATGTGGAAAGCGCTTAACGATATTTTGCCTCACAAAGCTTCTCCTAGTCCCTCATCAATCACTATTGATGACGAGGTGTGTACAGGTTTTAATGATATTACAAATGGCTTTAATAAGCATTTTACAGGTGTTGCTGGTAAACTTGTTGATAGCAATGGTAATATTAGCAATTATGATGAATCTGTTTATGTTCAAGATAAACCAATTGGCGATTGCTCTAAACCCGTACTTGATTTACCATCTATTTCAAGTGAATTTATTTGTAGAGAAATTGACCTCATGAGTGGGAAAAAGGCCACTGGTCTTGATGACATTGGTAGCAAAATTTTAAAGTTGGCCAAACCTGCTATTTTGAGCAGCCTTGTGTATATTATGAATTTTCTTTGAGAACAGGTGTAATTCCCGATTTATAGAAAGAAGCCAAAGTAGTTCCTCTTCACAAAGGTGGTGATATGTCAATTAACAACTTCAGGCCAATTGCCATCCTTCCTGTTGTTAGCAAAATCATTGAAAAGGCTGATGATTATTTAAGTGAAAACACGCTGATTAATGAAAATCAATCAGGTTTTAGGCCTTTTCATTCTACTGAAACATGTTTGTTAAATATGGTTAATGATTGGACTAATAGTATAAATTCTGGTAAAATGATTGGTGTTTCGTTTATAGATTTGCGCAAAGCACTTGACACCGTCAATCACGACATATTGCTCAGTAAAATTAAAAATTTGGGTGCTTCTGCCACTGCACATGAGTGGTTTAGTTCATATTTATCGTGCCGCACCCAGAGAGTGTGTTTTAAAGATACTATGTCAAACTCACGCCCTGTTTCAACAGGTGTCCCCCAGGGCAGTATACTAGGTCCATTGTTTTTCCTTATATTTATCAACAGTATGAACAAAGTAATTTCCCATGGTCAAATATCTATGTATGCTGACGACACAACACTCTCCGTCAGTGGTAAAGACCCTCAAGATATATCTGCTAAATTGTCTTCTGATCTTGATTCAATAATGAATTGGTTGAATGTTAATAAATTGTTTTTGAACATTGATTAGACAAATGTTATGTTGATTGGAACTGCGAGTAAGTTAAGGAATGTTAGCGGGAAAGGTTTTTCTATATTTGTTAATGGTAAACAGCTTGAAAGAGTAAGAAAGGCAAAATGCCTAGGCGTTGTTATTGATGACCAGTTAAAATGGCATGATCAAATTAATAGTATTATTCAAAAGGTTTTCTGTAAGATTGGGCTATTAAGACGCCTGAAACCTTTCCTTGAAATTGATACATTAAATGTTATTTTTAAATCGTTTGTTCAGCCTATATTTGACTATTGCAATATCTCATGATATACGTCTAGCCCTTTTCTATTCACAGATTAATCATTGTATTTCTTTTGTTTAAGGTTCGCTGCCCACACCATTACCTAGAGTAATGGAGGTGGCTAGCTGCCCAGAGACCATTATCAACACAATAGCTCAAGATAACGGTCTCGGGCTGCGAGCTAAACAAAAGGAATACCATGGACATTCTAGAAACACTATGGAAAGGATCACAACATACATGTAGAATCTGAGTTCGTTACTAGTCTCAGGTAGACTTAGAAAACAAATGCATTTACAGCTCAATTTAAATGCAAATGTTACATGGCAAGAGAAAATTATAGAGGGCTACTGCAGTCCGTATAACAATACTATTTTATAGAACACCACTGGTGCTCAATTAATAAAGATAGTTAAATTTATGCAAATTAAAATTTAATTAGCATAACGAGGTAATACTCATAAATGAAAAGTAACCGTTTCGTTGAATGTATACTCAGTACATGTATATAAACTCGCCATTAGTTTCTAGAAGGGAAGCTGTCTTTATCCTTGCCCAACCCAAAAACGCTCAACGGTCCATGCTAATTAGCTACTAGGCAAGAACCCCGGGATACTACCCGACCAGGGGAGCTTCGCAACTAACCTGCGGTACTCATTACAAGTCAAGAGGCTGGGAGTGCAAAGCCTTACTGTGACCTACCCATAATGGGGAGCACCATTGGACACACGGTACTAGGTGTTTCAAATATCTGGTTACTCACATTTTTCTAAAATATAAATTTCATGGTGTTGAAACCCTAGAACAAACGTTGACAACTCTTTGCATTATTCACTAATCATTTGAATAACAACGGTCACGGGGTGAATACACTCCAGCGGATTAATAACCTACCAAACCACTTCAAATACAAATGTAAATTGAGATCAATAACTATTATTGATTTGATAATGCTGGCGTCTGAGGTGTTAGTGTTTTTAATTCAAGAAAGTACAGTTTGGCATTAAACTTATTTTTAAACAATTATATATACATATTTTGATGCAAACAATTTAATTTTGCTCGCCGTATATGTAAGATAAACGGTTCAAAACAGGCCATTACCAGGAATAATGGGTGTGTTGTTCATGACTGGCTCAATGTTAGTTGGTTTGAGGTTTCGACCCCTATCGGGGTCTCAACCTCAAACCAACTAACATCTCACCAGTCATGAACAACACGCCCATTATTTCTGATAATGGTCTGTTTCTCACCCTTTATCTACTACGTATGGTCGTTTTAAAGATGACAGTTCCAAACTTAATGTTCTTCACAAACGCTGTGCAAGAGTGATTTTGAGCGTGAACAACTTAACTTCATCCGATTTCATGTTTAGAATTCTTGGTTGGGAACGACTTCACACTCGTAATGATTATTTTAAAGCATTAATGGTTTATAAATCTCTTAATGGCCTGGCGCCACATTATCTTGCAAAAATGTTTAACCATGTATTAACTCATAATGTTAACACACGACAGGCTGCTGCTGGTCAGTTGGCTTTGCCATCTTCAGTCAATGGATATGACATAGAATGTTTTAAATCATCGCCCAGTTACAGTGGTGTTAAATTATGGAACAATATTGAAATTGATATTAGGAACTCATTAAATGTGCAAACTTTTAAACGGTATTACAAAAATGTATATTTTCACCGGTTTTAATTAAATAGTGTATAATGTAAAAATCATCTTGAGTTATTATGTGTTTTATATGATGTTTTTTATGGATCGTGTGCATTTAATAATGGCATGTGAGTTTTAATAATTATTGCAAATTGTGGCAAATGTATATTCTTGAGTTTTATATTCTACTATCTTATGATATATGCCTATGTGTTGTGTTTTATATAATAATTTTATGAATGAATGTATCTTTTAATAATGGCTTGAGTTGTAAATTGTATAATTATATTCTTTGTAATTCTCTATAATTATATTCCTTTTATGTATTTTGCAGGGCCCCGTGTTAGACCAGCTTCGGCTGAATCGGGCTAGCCTTGGTAAACATGTTGTAAATAAATAATAAATAAAATAAAATATAATAAAATGTGGCCAAATGCATATGTGTACATAGTTTGTGGATCACAAGAATAATATCTTCTTCGGACTTGGCTACTAAGCATGTCGGGAAGGATATGGCCGTATGCTGACCTGGGTCAATATGTTTTGGCCAGATGAGGTCCGACCGATTGCCTACGTCACTGTGTGCGATCATATGTGACAGGCAATTCCCCGGGCAATTCCCGATATCATAATAAATTCCCTGGTAATGTACGGCACCAGCGATTGAATGCATCGTATAATTTATGTGATCTATGTTAAATGTGGGCTACACGGAATAATGAAACTGGGATTCGTAAATGAACCGAATAATAAAACTACGATGATTTATGTGATTGGTGAATAAAGAGCACCTTTTTTCAATTTCGCGAAAAAGTGTATGAAAAATGACCCCTTTTTATTATATGTGCGAATCGCGTTTCTTTCGGGGTTTCCTTATCTGCAAATACCCCCTAAATTCGTGAAACATCCAACGAGCATGAGTACCCGGAACCGGACATTAAATGCAACCTAGTGCTAATAATAAATAGATATTCATATGTAACTTCTACTTCTAGAAACATGGAGTTCGTTGTCTTTCAAACAGTGTACAATGTACATACTAGTAAATCTACCGTACTCTACAACTCTATTAGTCTGTCTTGCCTCAACATGCTCAAGTTGAGAGTAATGCTATATTAGATTTCGTAGTGCCATAATCAAATCAGTACCTATACGTACTATGGGCAAATCACCATTTTGGAGTAGGTTAGCGCGCACACATGGTGTTACTCTGAACTTGAGACGAGACAGTATTAGGCAGTACAATTTAGATACTGCTATTGCTACTTGATGTCTTACTGTACTATATATAATTCAAAATGGAATACTAAAAACTACGAGCACTCGAGCACTACGTAGCCCTATGGGTTTGGTATTTTATTTTCCTATATAGGCCTAAGTGTTTTTTTGCATCCTTAAACTTGAAATGATAAAAATTTGATTGGTTCAATTTTTTTCTAAGTCCCCTGCGGTTCCCACGAGGGATCGAAGTTCACAGTGGGGCCAGAAATTAAAACTAATCCAATCATATTGCAGTGCAGTTCAAATTGTTCCTCTCATCGCAGGGAATTAAAAAGTAAATTGTCATGTTTTTCTACGGTGCATACTTCAGGAGTTATCAGGTCGAATATGTCAAATGTCAATACTCGAGGTCAAATTAAAAAAGTCCTAGGATTTACTCCTCCCCTTACTCCCCTTAACATAAGAAATCTCAAACATTATTAATTAATTAATTAATTAATTTATTTATTTATTTATTTATTTATTTATTTATTTATTATAATTAATTAATTAATTAATTAATTAATTAATTAATTAATTAATTTATTTATTTATTTATTTATTTATTTATTTATTTATTTATTTATTTATTTATTTATTTATTTATTTATTTATTTATTTATTTATTTATTTATTTATTTTTTTTTTTTAATTTTTTATTCATATTTATCCAGGGGAGCTCAATTCAGCTAATAGCGGGTCTAACATGGGCCCTACTTTTAAGTAAAATTCTTAATGTTAGTGCATGCATTTTTGTATAGTCATGTATAGTCATTTCGATCGAAGCGGTGTATTTTTAAAATTTGGCTTCTTACCGATTATTATATGGCACTTCAACAGCGAATAGACCATGTAGAAGCTGTGCGTTTTGCCGAAGGGAACTGTATTGTGTTGTAAACTTTATAATCATTCTTTTGTCTACCTGTGTTTTCGGGGAAGGTGTAACACGGGTGATGGAATGCAGTTTAAAATTTCCGCCAAGGCCGAATCATTTCACATTTTGGGTGCATTGTAGCCAACGGCTACCCAACTAAAGGCTGCTAGTCAGGTGTAGGAATGCGTGGATTTGGATTCGTCTATAGTCATGGTTCGGATTTGGTCGGACATCTTTGGGTATCCGTTAGCACCAACCTGGTGTTTTGAGCGTCCAATTGTGCAAATAAAAGCCGCCTAACACCTAGAGAAGATGCAAGGACGAGGAGGGTTAATAGAATAATAGCTAATAATAAACTCCTCAACGAAAGTTTGGAAAGTTTTTTCAAGCATCTGTATCTCCAATTATTTGTGACATATTCATATCGTGTTGCATATCACTGGATAGCTACAATACTCCCTTTACAATGACACCCCATTTGAAACAATAACATTTTTCACGGCTGAGTACATGCCTTGTGATTGTAGTGGGGTCTCAAAATGAATTTGCCAAATTGACCATTATTCTGTGCAGCAAGCTGCAATCCCATAACTTCACAATCTGGGACCTAATGCAATCCTCCAAGATGACACCGCTCGCCCCACATAACCAGAATATGGGAGTAGAGTCAAAATGGCCTGCCATCAGGCCAGACCCGGGGGCCAGACCTCAACCCGATTTAACACTTGTGGGACCAGCTTGATCGTGCTGTGCGTGCCAAAGAAGCCCATAGGCAACCACATTGAATGACCTGCGACGAATCCTTGTGGAAGAATGGAATTCCATCCCACAGTAACGTGTAACCAGGTCGGTGAGCAGCATGAGGAGAAGGTGCCTGACTATTGTGGCTGCCTGTGGTTTTTCCACCCGCTATTGAGGTTAGTGGCTAGCTTTGTTTGAGCACAGAATAATGGTCAATTTGGCAAATTCATTTTGAGACCCCACTACATTCACAAGGCGTGTACTCAGCCGTGAAAAATGTTGTTGTTCAAATGGGGTGTCATTGTAAAGGGGAGTATTGTAGCTATCCAGTGATATGCAACACGATATGAATATGTCACAAATAATTGGAGATACAGATGCTTGAAAAAACTTTCCAAACTTTCGTTGAGGAGTTTATATATAATGGAGATAATTCCGCAGGTAAACCCGTCGCATCTATTCATACATAGTCCTTTTGTTTGCAAGTACATCAATGCATAGATACCGCGTGTAGTTAATCCGATTATTATGAATAGACCAGCTGTGTGTTTTGTCGAAGGGAACTGTATTGTGTTGTAAACTTTAATCTTTCTTTTGTCTACCTGTGTTTTCGCGGAAGGTGTAAAACGGGTGATGAGATGCAGTTTAAAAATTCCGCCAAGGCCGAATCATTTCACATTTTGAGTGCATTGTAGCCGACGGCTACCCAACTAAAGGCTGCTAGTCAGGCGTAGGAATGCGTGAATTTGGATTCCTCTATAGAGGTTATCCGTGTTCTATAAGCTGCATATCCTATCAGCGACTGCTATACCTTGTTTAGGACTTTCAAAAGAAGTACCTGCATGTGTAACCATGACTGTTTCAAAATAGCTCGTCAATACAGCTTTAGTCTCCTCCACCTTCGCAACACGGTACGTGGAGTGACTGGAATCACACTGACGGCGGAGGAGAATACTAGCTGGTCAGACAATTTAATTCTATCACGCATATAATACATGAACAATCACCGTCATTTGATCGATTTACTACAGAATATATTGTATACTCAAAATATAATTTTAAAATTGTAAACCTGTTATTTGATATATTTGTGTACTAAAGTATAAGGACACGTGACTTGGGATGCATATCCCTTTGTCTATTATTCCTGCCGTAGTGCACGTTAGTAACCATTGGTTACTGGTTAAAGTCTGGGCTCATACACCTGTTCCGAATGTTGATATGCCATAGGCTTTGTGTTGTGATCATTTCGATCAGTGGTTCCATGGAAATAGTAGATGAGAAGGAACCACAACTAACCATATCGATTTTCGATCGCCTGTGACTAATCCCTCTTATCTATTCTTCATTACAAAGGAAGAGGACTCAACAAATTCCCTTTTGAAGACACTCATATTGCCGGCATCAGCGTGATTTGGTAGCAGAACTGGAAATTCATAGCGATAAATCTTAGCGAACAAACAAATTTTGAACCGGATGTTGTGACCTTGGTTGATAAAGCGCACTTTTAACGTGCATTTAGACTGGATTCTATAAACATTTGCAACAAGTTTCTGCATTTTCAGATGCAGAGAAGTCAAAACAATACAAATATTGGGAAATTTAATCAAAATACGTTGTATTTTCGACTAAAGGCACTTTTAAAAAAGTTTTACATTTTGTAAGGATAATCGTATTTTCGCTGACCCCAAATTTGATTAAAATGTAAAGGTATAAAACAAGTTGTTCCGATTGTTTCCGAAAAATGGGAACATCTATCATAAGACAAACGGAAAATCAATTCTATCAAATTGCCTTCACATGTGCCCCTAAATTTGCCCCTAAATGTTTCAAATATATGACTTTCTACTTCCGATTTTGGTAATACATTCTTCCCACAAGGCATTATTTTTGGCTATGTTATCCCATCTGTCCCATAATGCATTCATTTTCCCGCCCTTTCCTGCTCACAAGGCCGCATTTAGTCCATAAGCAATGGTCGCTTAACTGCAGCCTTAGAATTGAAAATGCTATGTCATAGAACTGTTACGTCACCGATGTTGGGATATAATCCCGAGGATTATGATTTCACAATAGCGGTTGAAGTGTATAAAAACGTTTCGGCAATGTGCTTGGAACTTTGATGATGGTTAGTTGTGGTTCCTTCTCATCTACTATTTCCATGGTGGTTCATAACAAAGAAAGCCTGAGCCAGTTGACCTAGCAACGGACATATTCTAAAGTGCACTACGACAGCGAATTGTTCACCTTATAATAATATATTAATAACATTATCCTTTATATTTTGCAATGTTGCTGCCAAGCATAAATTATATGTGACCGTACAGCACGAATGAACCGTAAATTCCCTAAATTGTATTCTGAGTTACAGTGCAAAATGTGCATGAAGGTGGTATTCATCGGTACCTCTAGCTGGCGTGACATCTATATCATTTTGATAGTCAAACACCAATCAATAATCCTATTGTTGAAGAGGATAATAAGCTTCCACCTTAGATTGCTATACGCCGTAGAAGTGACGCAGTTAATCGGATTAACTACCATAGCAATAGATGAATACAATTTTGACTATACCGCCCTGCACTACAACGTTCACGCGGTACCGATGCATTAAACCATAGATGTCAGAGAAAGGCAGACCACTCGCACCTGTAAGATAAGTATCTTTGAAAAGAGCGGTATTGTATTCAATATATGTTTGCTGACATACACAGGTGATTAGTGCAATCTGCTTGTAGTGCAGGGCGGTCTATTCAAAAATTGTATTCATCTAATGCTATGGTAGTTAATCTGATTATGACGTCACTTCTACGGCGTATAGAACATAACATCTTGATAAGCTGTCTTGAAAAACGCTTTGCTGTATCCGACACTGTTTTACAGTGGTCCTACTTGCGTTACTGGAAAAGCCAAGTTAATGTTGCTGGTCATTTATCTGATCCCATAGCTAGTGTAATGGGCCCACTCCTGTTTACTGCATATATTCGTCCCATAAGTGACACTGCCATCAGTCATAAAATTTAATCAAAATACGTTGTATTTTCGACTAAAGGCACTTTAAAAAAAGTTTTACATTTTGTAAGGATAATCGTATTTTCGCTGACCCCAAATTTGATTAAAATGTAAAGGTATAAAACAAGTTGTTCCGATTGTTTCCGAAAAATGGGAACATCTATCATAAGACAAACGGAAAATCAATTCTATCAAATTGCCTTCACATGTGCCCCTAAATTTGCCCCTAAATGTTTCAAATATATGACTTTCTACTTCCGATTTTGGTAATACATTCTTCCCACAAGGCATTATTTTTGGCTATGTTATCCCATCTGTCCCATAATGCATTCATTTTCCCGCCCTTTCCTGCTCACAAGGCCGCATTTAGTCCATAAGCAATGGTCGCTTAACTGCAGCCTTAGAATTGAAAATGCTATGTCATAGAACTGTTACGTCACCGATGTTGGGATATAATCCCGAGGATTATGATTTCACAATAGCGGTTGAAGTGTATAAAAACGTGTCGGCAATGTGCTTGGAACTTTGATGATGGTTAGTTGTGGTTCCTTCTCATCTACTATTTCCATGGTGGTTCATAACAAAGAAAGCCTGAGCCAGTTGACCTAGCAACGGACATATTCTAAAGTGCACTACGACAGCGAATTGTTCACCTTATAATAATATATTAATAACATTATCCTTTATATTTTGCAATGTTGCTGCCAAGCATAAATTATATGTGACCGTACAGCACGAATGAACCGTAAATTCCTAAATTGTATTCTGAGTTACAGTGCAAAATGTGCATGAAGGTGGTATTCATCGGTACCTCTAGCTGGCGTGACATCTATATCATTTTGATAGTCAAACACCAATCAATAATCCTATTGTTGAAGAGGATAATAAGCTTCCACCTTAGATTGCTATACGCCGTAGAAGTGACGCAGTTAATCGGATTAACTACCATAGCAATAGATGAATACAATTTTGACTATACCGCCCTGCACTACAACGTTCACGCGGTACCGATGCATTAAACCATAGATGTCAGAGAAAGGCAGACCACTCGCACCTGTAAGATAAGTATCTTTGAAAAGAGCGGTATTGTATTCAATATATGTTTGCTGACATACACAGGTGATTAGTGCAATCTGCTTGTAGTGCAGGGCGGTCTATTCAAAATTGTATTCATCTAATGCTATGGTAGTTAATCTGATTATGACGTCACTTCTACGGCGTATAGAACATAACATCTTGATAAGCTGTCTTGAAAAACGCTTTGCTGTATCCGACACTGTTTTACAGTGGTCCTACTTGCGTTACTGGAAAAGCCAAGTTAATGTTGCTGGTCATTTATCTGATCCCATAGCTAGTGTAATGGGCCCACTCCTGTTTACTGCATACATTCGTCCCATAAGTGACACTGCCATCAGTCATAAAATTTAATATCATATTTACGCGGATGACACACAACTTTACATCTCGTTTAATGCCTGTATTCCGGGTGATATGGAGCGCGCCCTGACTCGCTGTATCCATGAAATCTAAAGCTGTCTGAAGCTGAACGATTAAAAGACGGAGTTCTTTGTTGCAGGGTCACCTTACAATCTTATACAATTGTTATGAATTTTAATTGGGAAATTAGTCCATGGGAAAGGAGAGCGCGGTACCAGATTTGGAGTCCCAAGGGATGAGGGAATGAACGGAAACGGGAATGACTATCATGAAATAAATCAGATGAAACAGAAATTAAGTATAAGAATTTATTAGGAATTTACATTATCAGATAAACTGATCAAAATAATATAATGTATGAATTAATATAAAATCTTACCAGAGTTACATCGCAATAAGTACAGGGTGTCCCAAAAAAAAGAGGCCCCTCATTGCGCACTCTTTTTCTCCTATTTCTGAAAAGTTGATCAAATATATTTTGGTATGTAAAGAAACTTTGAGTCGTTAGCTTCAATAAACCAAAACAATTCGTCGGTCGCAACACATAATGGCGTAGAGTGATTTTCCAAATTTTCGGTTTCACATAGTGGCGTATAGGTTTAGAGCTGGCTATTATCCTATAATAGTTATAATAGTTTGAACCTTAAACTTCAATTTCAAATGGAATCGAGCCACTGAGAGATAACAGTGGAAAAGTATGGACTCTGTTACTAGTAGCATAATTTATTCAAAAACGGTTTGCTCGGAAACGTATTTTGTCCTTCACGTACGCCACTATGTGTTGCGACCGACGTATTATATCAATCGGCTCACAACTTTTGAAGTTATGCTCTTTTAAAGAAATGTACCTGTTTTTCACTTTGTCCACGAAGAAGGTTTGGCTACTTCAAAGATTGAAAAGGAATACACATACCATGCATGAATATCAAACATTCCTCAATGATAATTTTATCAAATAACTTTATTTATGGAATGGGCCTTACCGGTGAGTTAATGGGCAATGGATTTTGTTAATAGCGTCATTAATTTGTGGGTAAAATGGATGCCGAATGAGACTTCTTTTGCTTTACTTGCAATTACTTAGTTGTTCTTGGTTATCTATGCCTTTTTGTTTTATTATGTTTCTTACTTTTTTGTTTCTTGCTTTCTTTTTTTCTTTTTTTCATTTACAACATAAGTCATTTATCTTTTTAGGATAAAAGGTAGCCCTAAAAGGTTGTTTTGTTTGTCTTTGGTTCTTCTGAAGTGAGTTTACTGTGCTGCTCTGCCCTCTACCTGGTTGCCTCCTTGGCGAATACAGGTTTCAGCCCTGGTTCTCATTGCATCAATTGCATTGCGTACCATCCTTGTGCGCCGGATACTTGCAAATGCATTCAGTAATACGTTTGAAAAGATCTTGGATATTGCCACAAAAGAAAAAAATCAAGTCTGTGAGGTTTGGTGATCGTGCAGGCCACTCCACAGCATGTGCCATCCCAACCACTCTGTTTGCTATCCGTGGACAGAGTGAAAAACATGTACTTTTATTCAAAAGGGCATATCTTCAAAAGTTGTGAGCCGATTGAAATAATTGTTTCAGTTTATTAAAGCTAACGATTAAAGGTTACTTTACAGACCAAAATATATTTAATCACCTTTTCAAAAATAGGAGAAAAAGAGGGCGCAATGAGAGGCCTCTTTGTTTTTGGGACACCCTGTATAATTGAATATGATTCACGTGCAAGACATGATGACATTATAATCGTCATCATGTTACCAGTCTAACTATTCATCATGAACCAAAGTTGAGTAGGTCTGCATCAGTCGCAGGGTTAGCAAGGAGTGAAGACTTTATTAACGGAGAAACAAATCCTTGCTTCACTCAGTGCAATTGATGCACAGAATCGGATATAAAAACGTTCACTTGATGAATGGTTATCATGGCTTTCTGCACTATGATCAATAATCAATTATTGACTGAATTATCGTCACAACACAATTGCCCCAAGTTGAACTCACCATTGGCACAGCTAAGATCAAGCCATCTGAAACTTTTCGAAACCTCGGCGTCATGTTTAATCCCACAATGACCCTTTCTAGCCATGTGAGCTTCTTCCGCAAATCCATCAATTTCCAATTACGAAATCTATGGCATATTCGTCAATTCATTGACTAGGACACTTGCCACCTTGCAGTTCGTGCGCTCATTTCATCTCGTCTAGACTATTGCAACGGACTCTTCACTTCATTTTCGGCAAATATCTTATATACAAGGCTGCAACGCCAATAGAAAAAAGCTGCGAGACTGGTTTTTGCAGTGAGACGTAGAACTGACGCTTCCAATCTCCTAGGGACCTTGCACTGGCTTCCGCCAACGAGTACAACGAGTCCCAACTACATCTTGGACTACTTTACCGTTTATGTTACTCCTCGTACATCGCGATCGTCTTCTGACAGTAACCGGCTCGCTATTCCAGGACGCAGCCACAGAATCACTGGTGAAAACAGATGGAATTCACTACCTGTGGACATAAAATCTGCTGCGACAACATCCGTGTTCAAGTCTATGCTAAAGTCTCATTTGTTTTCTTGAACTGTTCTCTTGTTACTTGACTTTGTGTGTATATTTTTGTAAGCGCCATGGTAGCTTGGTGAATTGCGCCATAAATGCCTGTAAATGTATTAAAATGAAAAATGTAATGTAGAGCCCACAAATGTTCTGATATTTTTAGCGTGCTTGTGCTTAGGTGTCTTAATACTGAATGACACTAAAGTTAATAGACCCACACTTGTGAACATACTGCTAGTTTTGTAATAATTTTGATAACTTGAGTATTACAACGTAAGGATGCCACTTTAAAAAAATGCCTTGTAATAATATTATTGTAAAAATATTGATATTATTAATATTGCACATGGATGTGTCATGTAAATTAGCCTTAATTTATATTATTATTGTACAAATCTGTATCTCACATTTTGCTACATTGTTCTAATAAGTTTATGCAGCGCCTCCTTGTAAATCAGTGCTTTGTCATGAAGGGTCTACCCTGCCTAAAGAAAGTTAAATAAATAAATAAATAAATAAATAAATAAATAAATAAATAAATAAATAAATAAATAAATAAATAAATAAATAAATAAATAAAATGTAGTTGATAATTTCAGATTTCAACCATTTTATCAACTAATGTTCATGAACTCTGTTAGAATTTAACATATACCCAGTAGCGTAGCCAGTGGGGGAGGGGAGAGAGTGCCCCCTGACAAAAAACAACAACCCTATACCTATCGGACAGTATCACAACAAAGTATAAGGGTGTCCCCTGACAAAAAAAAATTAAGAGTGCTCCTTGACAAAAAAAAAGTGCCCTTCTGACACAAAGAAAAGGGACAAGGAGCCTGTTTTTCACCAATATTCACCCCAATCAGTGACCAAAAGAGGGTAAAATACCAATATATTGCGCGCACATATTCACAATAAAGCTCTTTTTGGGAAGATCAAAATGCTTTACAGATACAGTATCTCTCTCAAAAAAGGCGGTACATGTATACAGGTTGAGTCAAAAAGAATTAAACTCATGTTTGAGGGGCTGTAACTCAAGATCTACAAGGAATCTGCTAAAAATAAAAATACCACTGGAAAGAGCAAATTCTACACGTCTAAATAAAAAAAAGAATTGTTGCAATTGCTCACAGCAAACTAAAGTTATACTCATTTGAATACAACCACCCATTTTTGTAGCTGCACACGGCTGATTGCTTTTCATCCATTTCAATTTATACGAATCAGCAAGGTGCTAACAGGATTTATTGTTGAAAAGACAACTTTTGCTTTTAATTAATATTCAACAAAGTCCATGATGGTACTATAGTTTATAGGGATACCAATTCAAGTCTTTACGAAAGGGTCCGGCAGGCGGCAGAAGCTTGATTGGGGAATGTTGAGTAAAGGATTGAGCTGATCTTTGGTCTTGCTAAACGCATGTCTAACTCTAGCAATGTTCACTTGTGATCTAGCAGAAACGTACGCTTCCGTGCGGTGAATTGTGGTGCCATGTTGTCATTTGGCCCGTTTTATTATAATGTAGTGCAATGAGGTAAAATTCATATTGAAAAGAGCCTTTTAACATTACTGATCAAAACCATACCTGCCACAGAACTTTATTTGCATTTGAATATCGCGCCTTACCAATCAATATAATAGGCAGGCCCTACTTGGGAAGTAAAACCGTGTGCAGCTACAAAAATGGGTGGCTGTATTCAAATGAGTATAACTTGAGTTTGCTGTGAGCAATTGCAACAATTCCTTCTTTTATTTAGAGGTGTAGGTTTTGCTCTTTCCAGTGGTATTTTAATTTTTAGCAGATTCCTTACAAATCCCGAGTTACAGCCCCTCAAACATGAGTTTACTTCTTTTTGATTCAGCCTGTATAACCCACCGTTAAAAGCGGATCAAAATCACTTGTTTTCGTCTTTGCCCCCGAAATTTCTATTTAGCCCCAACCCCCCACCAAGAGAGCTGAATATGCCCCTGCATATACCAATCTTCACACAACAGGGTGATTATTTATTTTTGACACAGTAAAATTTAGGACACCCTTATTTTGTTGTGATACTGTCCGATAGTGTTGGTATTTGATAACATTTAGAACAAATGCTCACCAAAGTGCATGTAGATGCACAGAAGTGTAAGTAAATATCTTTACTGTAAACTTCTGTCTTTAGGTTACACTTTGTAGTAAACGTCAAATGAATTATTGAAGAAGAAAGGAATTCGACACCGTTACAAATGTTGTGTTTTCACATGTGGTAGAGAAGTGAGGATTATTTCTAACATTCAACACCGGACAATTTATTTACTATGTTTTGCTTTTTTTTTTTTTGTTTGAAAGTTCCGCCGTCGTCAACTTCAATATCGTTACCATCCAGAAACCCTAACACCGGTGACTCTGTCGAAGTCTTAGAAGCTACCAGTTATGCTTTTAATTGTACATCAATTGGAGTTAGACCCGCAGCCTCATTTACATGGATGTTAGACAATATTGAGCAGAATCCTGACAACCAATTCAACTTACCAAGTAGTGAAGACGTGAGACTTACTGACTGCATCAGTGTTCTTAATGTTAGGCCGTCATTTAGTGAGAATCATAACGACCAAGTTGTATGCACTGCAAATATACCAGAGGAGCCCAATGATCTTGCAAGTACACATGTCTTCCTTGATGTTAAAGGTAAATGGGTCTTACTTGCATCTCTGTGTGCACATTGGGAGTGGGGTGTAAAAAACACAAGCTGCGAGAGAGAATGAGGGAGAGAGATAAAGTGTAGAGACATGCAGACGGACAGGCAGACAGACAGACAGACAGACAGACAGATAGATATGATGACAGACAGATTCAAAGGGGGAGAGACAACCGTTAGTGTGATTTGAAGGAAGTTTGATTATGCTGGTAAATTCAGCAGCTATGACCTTCTTATTGCACAATGTTAATAACCAGCTGGTCATAATGAGTCAATAGCTTAATATTACCAGCGTCTTCTTGATTCAATCTTCTGTTGTACTCAATCATGTTTATGTTCTGAACGACTCTCTGATGTATATCATGTTTCAAACTTTTCCAACGGGGTCCACTGTAGACTTGAACACAACTCGCAGGCAGAATGCAACACTGTCGTAAATGGCGGAATTGAGATTTGTGTGTTGAAGCATGCATCAATTATGTAATCACCCTAATTTTTATGCAAATCTAAATAGAAAGAAACTGGTAAATACAGACAAAGTTGGAACACTCTGTCAATCTTGTTGATGTTCTCTCACTTAAGAATAAACCGGGAATTATCATGCTATTATAGACATTACCATTTTACAATGCAATACAACCTGGGAGATTTCCTTGAGATTCCCCAAATGATGCTATCACCAATAATTATTACTATATTTCTGGTCTGAAATCTCCCAGAAAACATGCAATAATTTTAAATGTCAAAACAAAATGAATGAAATCAAATTACACAAGGAACATCACAAACTGTTTAAGAATATAAAATTGTTGAATGTAAAATGCTTAAAGAAAAATAAGAATCGAAAACTGTTTTTTACTTAAAGTTCCTCCGACAAATGATAAGGTGTTCATATCCGATTCATCGGGACGTCACAACGAAAGAAGCAATGTAAGAGTGAATGAAGGAAAAAGTCACACATTTACATGTGACGTAGAACAGACACGCCCTGCAGCACGTTTTGACTGGGAACCAGCGAATACTGACTTTGTAATAGGTCAACCAATTGCACCTACGGCGGGAAATTCATTAGTAGATTCGTCACAAACTCTGACAATACCTCAGCCTAGCAGTAACCATCATGGCATCAATTTGAAGTGTAAAACAAATATTGATACGTCTGAATCTATACAGCCTGTGATAAGATCGATCATAATACAAGTCTATGGTAAGCCTTACATCATATTTTAGTTTAGAAGGAACGTGTTCTTATACGTAAATCATTATGTACGATGAAATAAGGCGGTCCTCGAGTCGAAAGTCCGTGAAAGTCACTGGGAGCCCGCCAATACACTACTCTGCGAGCCCATGAAAATGTGTTCCAAATTCGGTAAGACGAAGACATTGCTGTTCTACAACATCAACTCATGGCATTACATGTGTTGTTGATATGTAAGTCTGAAGCCTTACAAAGTTTGACAATGTGAATCACTGTAATGTCAATATTTTACAATAATTGAGTTCGTGTCCGTAAGCATTGATTACGGATTTAGCTTACTACGACCACTCTTATCTAATACTTTGTCTATTACTTATGTTTGTATTTTTCTGATAGGACCACCTGAGGAACCTACTTTGACAGGAAATATCAATGATATGACAGAAGGAGTGGCTGAGCGTTTAGAATGCGAAGCACTTAATGGCTTTCCAACCGGTGATTTGAGATGGTATATCAACGATCAAGAAATAACTGAAAAGGATGTGTTTAACACTCCTAACACTTACGGTCGCTTTGACATTACAAGTAATATTACATTCAATCCAACCAAAGATCACAACGGTATTCGTCTTAAATGTGACGTACTTCATGAAACCCTACAGTCGGGAGAAGAGAGGAGCGTAGTCCAAATCATTAATGTCAAATGTAAGCACTCATATTTATTTCAGAGTCTATTATGCCGTTTCGAAGCTGGATATTGACGTTATTCGAAATGTTGAAAACAACACACTGGTTTATCTCTCAATATTGGATTAGATACAAAAATGAAATAATTGACATACTCGTATTTCTAAAAGACTGATGAAAAATTGAAAGAAATTATCAACAATGTGTTATGTTATTTAACTTATTTAACTTTAAAAACCTATTAGTTTCAGTTATGAAGAAAATAAAAAGCAATTTTAAGGTTTGATTTTCACTGGCGGACTTACTTGCACGTAGCATTTTATAGCATTTTTTCAGTATAACATGTATGATATAATAAATGAGTCACTTTATCGCGTTACTGATTCCTCTAAGATAAAAAAAAATATTTCTTTGCTTGTTTTTAATTATTTGAATTTTCTCCGTTTATAGATTCTCCTCGTGATGTCTTCATTAATCAATCGCCTCCAAATCCAGTGGTAGAAAATACCCTGGTTACTCTACGCTGTACTGCAGATGCCAATCCTGTGCCAGACCACTTTATTTGGCTCAAAGGCGAAGTTGAAGTTGGGAACAATGCAAACGTACTGAAATTTCCAAATATCAATCGGAACGACGAAGGCCAGTATAAATGCAAGGCTACAAATGGAATAGGGAGTGAAGGTGTTTCCCCGGTTGTCATGGTAACTGTTCACTGTAGGTATACAAAAGACACTCCTTTATAATAATGAGCAATTTAATCAAAACTATTTCAAATATTAAATTTTGTCATTCAAGAATTACATTGATCTGTTTTTAATAAGTTGTTGAATTTAGATCCCCAGAGAATGTGATTTTGACTAAGTCTATTGGAGACCCAGTGCAAGAAGGGGAACGACTGGAATTATCCTGTACATCAGGAGGAAAGCCATCTCCGAACACATTTTATTGGTTTCAAGATGATATGCCTTTACCTAATACCAATAGCAGCCAACTTTTACTAGAAAGTATCAATAAGGAGCAGGCAGGCATATACAAATGTGAAGCGGAAAACGGAGTTCTTGAAAATGTGCAATCGAATGAAGTAGACGTCATTGTGTATTGTAAGTTCGTCTTTCCGTTTAAAACGTTGTAATCGAATTGCGATAAAGTTAAATGAAAAGAAATTAGATTGAAATAAAAAATACAATTAAGTTCCTTTGGCTCTTTCATTTATGAAGAACGGTCCGTCATGTGTGTAAACTTAGAAAAGAGCAGGCTTAGTAAAATACCAAGTCGAAAAAGTGGATTTTATGATTTTTTTCCCGGCGGAATGGAAAGTTTCAAATTCTGTGAAGCGTGCTCGGAAGATAATCCGATTCATCTGTGATTACTAGTAATTTGGTATGCTTGCACGTATAATACTTATAAACACATCAAAAGAAATAAGTCCCCCTTTGAAAATTTCGTCATAACATCGTAAAGTAAAACTTTGTACCAATAAAACTTACTTAGAAATAATTATATGATTATTTACTAAGTGTTTTGTGAAAATGAAAGATGTCCATGACTTCATGGCTGAATGAACCCAAATTGAAGACAAAAACTGCCCTTTCCAAAAGTCACAAAGTAGGCCTATGCTTGTTAACTGCAAGGTGTATTGGGACAAGGAATGGAACTGGCCATCTTGCAGATCACTGTGCTGAACTCTGCACCAAGGGGATTTGCATGGCTGAATGATCAAGAATCGATACACATTACAGTAAATGTTCACTTGGTGAGGATTTTAAACTGCACTCAAACAGTTAACTTTTGTGACAAGCATAGGCCTACTTTGTGACTTTTGTAAAGGGCAGTTTTTGCCTTCAATTTAGGCTCATTCAGCCCAGAAGTCATGGAAATCTCATTTTCATACAGCACTTAGTAAACAGTCATATAATTATTTCAAAGTTAGTTTTATTGGTAAAAAACGAAACCTTACAATGTTATGACGACATGTTTAGAGGGGGCGGGACTTATTTCTTTTGATGTGTTTACATATTTGTACATGTATTTGTAATCATAGATTCACCAGAAATAACTACCGAAAAAACTATTGATTCGATTGATGAAGGAAAGGATGCTAGTCTTGAGTGCATCGGCATCGGGCATCCAGAGCCTACCCTTAAGTGGTACACATCTGAAGGAATACCTATCAACTCTGGTGGAAAAATAAGTATCATAGAAACAACACTTGGCTCTGGTCAGATAAATGGCACTTTAAAAATGTCGCTTCTGAATATACGTCAAGTGTCACGAGATGATTATGGTGTGTACGTATGTAATGCAAGTAATGGCATTGGATACGATGTTCACAGAATTAACCTTACAGGACTTGGTGAGTTAAAACATTGAAATGTATAAATACATATCTTTATTAGGTAAATTGAAAGGGGCTTTGTTTGGTACTTTGCATTGTAGCTCATTTAAAAGTATTAAAACTTCGCGAGATTTTGGGAAAACTCCTGATCATTAATTTGTCAAAAATACCTCCAAATAACATTAAAATAGGTACTATGTCCGCAAAGAGAATGAAGATGAAAAAGTATTTAGTATGTTGCTGTCTACAATGACACCTTGCTTTTATAGTCATACTTTGGTCTATATAAACGACTCCTTTCTCAATGGTGTGTAATATTGGAGCGACAATTAATTGCCTCTGTTCACAGATGGGGCGTTCTTGTTATTAACCCGGGTAAAATTATGTGTAGCTTATATTACGATGTTACCGAAGCTCTATAGTTCAGTTATTGTGCTGAAACCACTCTGGTTAACACAATCTGAACAATTTTGTAAATTGACCCCTGTAAAGCAAAGGTTTTTATAATCGACATACCTTAAAATTCCTATACAAACTCTTATGTGATTTCTGAAAATAAATATCTATATCACTTATCCGCCATAAACCAGGGAGGATATACCCGTGAATGCCTTTTATTCTCTCCCCTTTTTTCAGCTAAGCCATTTCCCCCAAATGATGTCAGAATAGTCACAGGCGAATCTGAAACTACCGCCTTAACAGTAAGGTGGACCAGTGGTCATAACGGAGGGGTTAATCAGTGGTTTATCATCAAGTACTATAAGGACGAGGAAAACGAGGAAGAATTATATTCTGGCACAGTGAAAGAAACCTCTGACGTCGATTACAAGTATCAGATCAATGGTCTGACATCAGGAATCGCATATTATATCAGAGTGATAAGTGGAAACATGATCGGAAATAACACTAGCCAGGAGTCACCTCGTGCAAGGGGAATTACATTACGTATGTAATCGTCAGTCGTTTTGTTTATTTTCTATCTGATTATATTTTCAACATTTCTTCGTTCTACTGTTTGAATTTCTTCAGCCATGTTATTTTTTCCAACACACGATAAAATGAACACAAGTAAAGATTTCTATATAACAATATACACATATTAATGAATGTTTAATGAAATTAATTTGTGTTCATATTAAGGGATCTGGAATGAGCGTTTCGACAGTATTTTTGGGGGGACATGAGACATATCGAATTGCATTCTGAATACGAAGAATGTCTTTCTGATATCAAATAATTTACATTTTTTTAAATTAACAGAATAAGACAAATTTTATGAAAAATTATTAAAATTTGATATTTTTCACATTTTTGATATCAACAGTCCTCGAAGTAAATGTTATAAATCTAATGATATATTCTTAAAGTGTATGTAGCTGGGAGGAAAAGCCGACGATCAATTGAAAATTTTGACCTTTCATATTGAAGATATGGATTTTTTCCCCAAAGACCTAATTTTTGTTGGTGTTTTGGGGAAAAAATTCCATATCTTCAATACGAAAGATCAAAATTTTCAATTGATCGTCGGCCTTTCATCCCACCTACATACACTTTAAGTATAAATCATCAGATTTATAAAGTTTACTTCGAGTACTGTTAAACATCAATTTTTAATCATTTGCCATAAAATGTGTATTACATTGCGAATTTCAAAAAATCAAAATTATTTGATATCAGAAGTACATTCTTTATATTCAGAATGCAATTCGATATGTCTGATGTGCTCTAATGTCGAACAATAAATACTGTCCAAACGTTCATACCCCATCCCTTAAAAGAATTGAATTAAAGGAATAACCAATTAAGAGCGGCATTGAATTCTATTAACGAACCCTAATTAATTTTGTTTTAAAACATTGATTGTTGATATTGACCATTGGATGGGCATTTTCACGGTTGACCGGAAATCTCCTAATCTCAAAAATACCACAACCAGTCAGGGACTAGCAGCAGTGCGTTCGTGATTGTTGCGGTTTTACGTTTCGTTAAAAAACACTGTTTTTTTAAAAAGTGGATTGATTTTGATTGCAATATTTTGAAGAAAAAAAAATGTTTTCAGTTGATTTTTTTTTTCTGATTTTTCAAGTAAATCGGTAAATATATAGGGTCGTTTAATCCTTTTCCAGAACAAAAATCTCGACCGACCCTACTTGGCAAGTCCTCCGTCAGTAGAACAAATGGTGTTTTTAGTCGCCTTACGCTGAGACGATTCATACCACAGAGCTTTACACATGAAAATTTAACCATGTTATTATCATTCAAAAGTAGCCTGTTTCTTTTGTCTACTCATTTTGTCATTTTAAAATCGTCTTTTTTATTCACAGCCGTTTCGCCACAGGAATTGGGTAAGGATTATAATAAGGCAGCATAACAGTCTATTGTAAATCTAAACTAATTTGTATGGTAACTAATTTAGCCAGACGCAAGACCCTGTAACTTGCATGGAGCGAAAGTTCGTGCAAGTTGCCCTTTTCGCGTAAATTGTTTTCTTCGCAATATACTGGTCCTACCTGCATTTACCAATTTACCAAAAAATACCAGAAGTTTTTAATGTTATTATTCATTATTATAAGAACGGTAATAAAAGTTGGCTTCAGAAAGTTTATGGAAGTAATGATACATCTCGTAAAAGTCGAAGTTTTAAAGTCGAAGATCTTAAGCATACTAAATACGTTGAATCAAATGATACGAAATAAGGTTGATTAACTTAATAAGAATAATTAAACAAAGCTTCGGAGCTATGATCTTATTCTTCAGGTGTAACAATGGAATATGTGCAAAAAGCCCAGACGCTTTCGGTCGGCAACTTGCCGGAATACAGCGATGAGTCTCACTGTTTGCAATTACAGCTTCATAATGGTGACAAGATTTGGTATAATTGGATGTGTGTCTTTGAGAATCAAGATGAACTAAACGTACCCGATGGAGTTGTTGAAGTTCAGGCAACGTACTGTGTAGAATCAGTTTGCGGGGATGCAAGTAAAGCTAAGAGTGAGTATAGCATGGGCCAGTACTTATTGCACCGAATGAAAATATTCTTTCTATTGAACGAATAAAAAAACTTTGTTTGGTATACTCATATAGTATTGAGCTGCTACGCTCTCAAAGTGGGAACCATTGTGTTCTTTCTGGTAGAAGCATGAGAGTTTCCACTTATGAAGTACACTATCCAATGTTAATTTTAACAGTGGCGTAGCGTCGTAGGGGCAGGGTTACCCCCAATCGATCTGAAATTTTAAAATAGGAAATTGGCCAAAGAACGGCTCATACCCACACCCCCATCAGACCTGGAGCGCACCCTCCCCCCATCATGGTCGGTGTCCCCCCCCATGTGATGACCAACGCTCGCCACTGGATTTTTAGATGTGGTTCCATTTTGGATTTTGGTGGTAGCTAGAGGTCACAAAAGGTCATACTAGGGTAAAAACAAAATGTCGAAAGACATACCAAATTACTCGTCTGATCGCAACGATTAAAAAGATATTTGTATAGCTAACACGAATCGGAAAAATGGTTTTGCCTATGCACTGTGTTTACCTACTGAGAGGGCAAATAAGGTCAATAGCCAAAGGCCACTGTTGATCTTTGACTTCCATTGCACATAACAAGTAAAGTAACGCCCGCGTTTGTTAGCGTTATCATGGTAGCTCCGCGTGATTGTAATAGAATATTGACTGTTGTACTCGCGTGCAGTGCATCTTTTTGATGCTGATGCACATTTTTATTTGAATAACTCGTACAGATAATACTAGTCGTGGCAAACTGGACTTTAAAAAAAAATTGTAGTTTTTTGTTTAAAGTCGGTAAAAAACTCAAACAAATTAGCAAATTTGTACTGTTTTTTTTTTTTTTTTGCATATTTTCACCATTATGCCAAAATATTGGTAAAAAGACAGTTCTTGTGTATTTGGCTTTATATCTTTTGTTTTTCATATTGTTTCTTTAATATGTTGCAGAAATTGTACCCGGGGATTCTCCAAGTAATCAAACAGGCCTTATCATTGGCTCTTCAGTAGCAGGAGCTACACTTGTTCTCGTCATTGTGGCTCTCTCTGTGTATCTATTGCGCACATCAAAGACAAAAACAGGTATGCTTCCTAAGATACATAAGGAAACTCCCGACCTACGGTTATTATTGCTCAGTACATTTACTCCATTCTTCAGCCCATCGTCAGATCTCTTCCATCATATGTGCAGGATTCCTCTCATGCCCTTCGCCTCCTTGATTCCTATCGGTTCAGCGATACACCTAAACTCCTGTTCACAATGGACATATGCTCTTTGTACACCTCCGTCCCATACGATGAAGGTTTGGAAGCTCTAAGAGCCCTTCTACTAAATTCAAATTTCATTTATACATCATCCATTCACTCGTAACCTACAAGACATCAATGTAGTGCAACTCTAGTTATCTTCGGGTTTACGAACTGATCTGGAAGGAGTCTACATAGACCACACGGGCTAAATATTAATCGGGGTGTGTCGGGAGATGATAGAAAATGTGCTTACGATATGTTTACATTGTGGTGCTCATAATGTAGCGAATGTGCTTAAGAGGCATTATCTGTTATTTTGGAGAATTTTTTTTAAATGTTTGCCACGGTCAAAAAATGGATTTCCTTTAAACTTTCATATTTGATGCACCTTGACTTGGAACAAACACACATGAAATAAATTTGGGAAAAATATCCCCGTTGCCATGGTAACAGCCAAATTTTCATTTTAGGCCTATTTTCACAATTTTTGCATTTTTCAGCAGTCAATTTGTCAAGTTTTGAAGCGAGTGTTACTAATATACACAATATATATATACTGTTTTCTTTATAAGGTATGAATAGGTCAAACCTTAGATGCCGCATTGAAAGTAAAAAAATAATCACCAGATGTCAGGGTGGGTTATACCATTTATTTGAAATAAGGGTGTTTTTCAATTTTTTTAAAGTATGAAAATATACCAACTTTGTATAGCTCATAAACCATATGGTAGGGCTCCGATTTCAACATCGACCACAGCATGTTGAGATGATACATTGGTCTTATGAAAAAGTTACATTTGAGCTTGGGGAAAACACATCTGTATATACAGTGTTGCCAGACATTTTCCTATTTTTCGAAATTCAACACAAATCTCACCTTAAGTTAAATGATGTGAAAATGAAACATCATCCTTTCAAGGAACATTTATTAGAAAGAGAGTTTTATTCATATCAAATTTGATCAGTTATAATGGTCAGTGTTGTTCTAAACGACATGGGTGTTGCCATAATTGGGGTTTTATTGTGATTTGTGGATATTTTCAACTTTTTAAAAGTTATAAAAATACCAAAATGCATTTCTATAATAAAGAAAGAAACATCGACCTCGTCATGTTGAGATGATACATTGGCCTTATGAAAAAGTTATTTTGATGGGGGGGGTAAAACATCAGTTTATACAGTGTTGCCAGATATTTTCCTATTTTTCAAAATTCAACACAAGTCTAGCCGTAAGTTAAAAGATATGAAAATGAAACTTCACCTTCATATGGAACATATCTTTTTAGAAAGAAAGTTAATTTTATATTCAATTTGATCATCTGGGATGGTCAGTGTTATTCTAAGCCATATGGGTGTTGCCATAGCTGGCGTTTAATATGACAATATTTAGATATTTCCAGCTTTTTACTGTGGAATATTGTTATTGTGGAATGAACGCAATATTAAGGTTAAAAATTAACCTAAGAACACTTAGTATGTGAATTTAAATTTTAAATTTGAGTTCGGAAAATATTTCCTTCTATACAGTATTGCCAGATATTATCACATAATTCAAAATTCAACGTATGTTGAGCTTTTTTCAGCTTTTTTTTTTAGCTTTTTCAGCTATTTTTCAGTCTTAAAAATGCCAAAATACAATGGCATGCATTCCTAAAATAAAGATGTGAAAATGAAACATCAACCTCATCATGTTGAGATGATACATCGGTCTTATGAAAAATTTAGTATATTTGAGCTTGGGGAAAAACATCTGTTTATACAGTGTTGCCAGATATTTTCCTATTTTTTCAAAATTCAGCACTAGTTTCACCTTAGGTTGAAAATGAAAGTTTATTAGAAAGAAATTTACTTTCATATTAAATTTGATCAGTTGTATAAATGGTCAGTGTTGTTCCAAACCACATGGGTGTTGCCATAATTAGGGTTAAATAGCGAGATGTGGTTATTTTGAACTTTTTACAAGTTTTAAAAATACCAAAATACCATGGTATACATTCCTTAAAAAATATGTGGAAGTGAAACATCAACTTCACCATGTTGAAATGATACATATTTGGTCTTATGAAAAATTTACACTTAAGCTTGAGGAAAACATACAGTGTTGCCAGATATTTTCCTATTTTTTCGAAATTTAACACAAGTCTCACCTTAAGTTAAATGATGCGAAAATTAAACTTCACCTTCACAAGGAAAGTTTATTAAAATGAAGTTTACTTTCATATTAAATTTGATCAGTTGTATAAATGGTCAGTGTTGTTCCAAACCACATGGGTGTTGCCAAAATTAGGGTTTAATAGTGAGATGTCGATATTTTTTATAAGGCATAAGGGTTCAAATAGCGACGTTTTCACATATTTTTTGTGGACCTGAGAGCACATCAGACATATATTGAAATTTGCGATATAATACAAATTTTATGGCAAATGATTAAAAATTGATATTTTTGAAATTTAACAGATCTCAAAAGTAAATTGTATAAATCTAGTGACATGTACTTAAAGTGTATGTAGCTGGAATGAAAAGCCGTCCATATGAAAATTTGACCTTTCGTATTGAAGATATAGATTTTTTAAGTAACATCTATTAATTGATTAGTGGTCGGCTCTTCATCCCAGCTACATACACTTTAAATACACATCATTAGATTTATTAAATTAACTGTAATATGTCAAAAAATAAAAAAAATTCAATATGCATAATTTACCCTAAAATTTTTATTGTATCGCGAATTTAAAAAAAAAATCAAAATTATTTTATATCAGAAGGACATTCCTCGTATTCAAAATACAATTTGGTATGTCTGATGTGCTCTCAGGTCCGACAAAAATACTGTGCACAGGTGGGTGACCAACCCCTTAAAATACAACACAGAAAACATCAAACATGTATACTTTAAAATATACATAAAAGCCATAATGTTTTTACCAATGTACACATACTAGCTAAGCTAAAATAAATTAAAATAACATAAGATTGTTACATTGCAGAAAGATGCATATAAAAGTAAGATAATGTTTAAATTACGCCTACCCCATATTATTAAAGCACACATCCCAACTATACTTGCAAAAAAGATATGGGGAAGAAATGGGCAAAAAACTATATAGATCCAGCAAATGTCTCGAAAGATATGAGAATAGTCAAAGACAATAACGCACAGAACATTTTCAGAGCCAGACAAATTAATGCCCAGTTACCTTTCCCTAGAGGAGCTCGCAGGAGAGTCGAAAGCATGACGAAGAAATGACCATTGAAATGTTGCATGATAATGTTGCTAATTCTCTGTCATTGATGACATGAATTTGTATGAGCTTGTAAAAAGGAAGCAACTAAAATTAAGCTTTCAAGACTGAAGGAGATTTATATGAACACTTTTGCAGATACTTAACCGGCAGGGTTAAAGCAAAATAAAAAATCACCAAATGTTGATAAAAGTTGTTTGAGGAAATATCCGTTTCATGTAGAAAAAGAGGACTACTGGGCACAGTATACCTATGACATGACCCCGGAGCCGGAGGGGGTTCTCCCTGGTTAAAGGTATACGGGGATGTGCCACGGTTTTGGGGGTACCTTAGCAATTTTGGTATGTCGATTGGTGGGTTTGCAGTGGAGACAATACACCAAATTGGGTGCATTAAGGAAAAAGTGCCCATAAAAGCGCCAAATTAGGACAAATTTGTGTGCTTTTTGGGTGTTTTTTGTGAAAAATTGGAATACTAAAGCTGTAACTTTAATAAGATGTCATTTTAAAATTTAAAATGTATCCACATTTCACTATTAACTCCATTTATAGTGGCATCATCCATGTGGTTTATTCATGGCAGCGATTTAAACAATATAAATCCTAAAGTGAGACATACGTTGAATTTTGAATATATGTGATAATAACTGGCAATTCTGTATAGAAGGAAATATTTTCCGAACTCAAATTTAAAATTTAAATTCACATACTAAGTGTTCTTAGGGTAATTTTTAACCTTAATATTGCGTTCATTCCACAATAATTTTAAGGATGTGTACTATTTTTAAGACTTGTAAAAAGCTGGAAATATCTAAATTGTCATATTAAACGCCAGCTATGGCAACACCCATATGGCTTAGAAATAACACTGAACATCCCAGATGATCAAATTGAATATGAAATTAACTTTCTTTCTAAAAAGATATGTTCCGTATGAAGGTGAAGTTTCATTTTCATATCTTTTAACTTAGGGCGAGACTTGTGTTGAATTTTGAAAAATAGGAAAATATCTGGCAACACTGTATAAACTGATGTTTTACCCCCCCCCTGATCAAAATAACTTTTCATAAGGCCAATGTATCATCTCAACATGACGAGGTCGATGTTTCTTTCTTTATTATAGAAATGCAATTTGGTATTTTTATGAATTGTAAAAAGTTGAAAATATCCACACCTCACAATTAAACTCCGATTATGGCAACACCCATGTGGTTTATCTGGCAACACTGTATAAACTGATGTCTTACCCCGCCCCCAGATCAAAATAACTTTTTCATAAGGCCAATATATCATCTCAACATGACGAGGTCGATGTTTCTTTCTTTATCATTTTGGTATTTTTATGACTTGTAAAAAGTTGAAAATATCCACAAATCACAATTAAACCCCAATTATGGCAACACCCATGTGGTTTAGAACAACACTGACCATTATAACTGATCAAATTTGATATGAATAAAAACTCTCTTTCTAATAAATGTTCCTTGAAAGGATGATGTTTCATTTTCACATCATTTAACTTAAGGTGAGATTTGTGTTGAATTTCGAAAAATAGGAAAATGTCTGGCAACACTGTATATACAGATGTGTTTTCCCCAAGCTCAAATGTAACTTTTCATAAGACCAATGTATCATCTCAACATGCTGTGGTCGATGTTGAAATCGGAACACTACCATATGGTTTATGAGCTATACAAAGTTGGTATATTTTCATACTTTGACAAAATTGAAAAACACCCCTATTTCAAATAAATGGTATAACCCACCCTGGCATCTGGTGATTATTTTTATACTTTCATTGCGGCATCTAAGGTTTGACCTATTCATACCTTATAAAGAAAAAATCATATTTATATTGTGTATATTAGTAACACTGGCTTCAAAACTTGACAATTTGACTGCTGAAAAATGCAAAAATTGTGAAAATAGGCCTAAAATTGAAATGTGCCTGTTACCATGGCAACGGGGATATTTTTCCGAAATTTATCTCATGTGTGTTAGTTTGAGGTCAAGGTCCATCAAATATGAAAGTATAAAGAAAATCTATTTTTGACCGTGGCAATTATATTCTCAAAAATAACAGATAGTTCCTCTTAAAATGGTGTATGCAGATAAGCGTCGCGTATACGTAGCGTATTTGTGCGTTAACAAATTGCGAGAACGCAACGCGGTGCGTTGTTGCGCGCGTGTACCCTGCTGGTACAACAAAGATTTTCTTTCCTTTTCAATTTCAAACTCGAGTGGAATAGTGAAATAAAATCCTTAAAATATTGCAGTTGGAGTTTACAAATCTGGATTTCCATTCCTTGTATTGATAAAAAACATAACAAAGTACAAACATATCAAAAAACTCAATTTTGCGAAAGAAACAATGTCTAGAGTTCACAGCTGCGTTAAGCGAGAAAATGAACATTGAAAGAGTGGCCATTGAAGTTTAAAGTGGTTACATTTTGCACTTTCATCGAAGCTCACAGGATAATGCGGCAGTTCTCGTTTTTCTACCTTCCATTCATAACTTGATATTTAAATGTGACACGATCGGGTCCACGGGGGCCAATGGCGGCATATTTGAAACTGAAAATATGGAGTAAAAATCAATAAAATACGTAAGAAAATAGACATCAAAAAACTTCATAACTTAAGAACCAAATATGCTAGACCTTTGATCTTTTCAGTAAATGATAGCTATTTGTGTTTATAATGTAATAATTACAGTAACCCAATTGTCAAAAATGCCTCTTTGGCCCCCATGAACCAGATTTTGTCACAAATGGGGGGAAAGAACTTGAAAAAAACCCACATTTTATCAGCTAAAACGGAGCCATTTAACCACTTAAAATGAATATTTCCATAGGATGCGCCACGCATGCAGATAAGCGTTGCGTATGCGTAGTGTATCTGTGCGTTAACAAATTGCGCGACTACGCAGCTCGATGCGTTGTTGCGCGCGTGTACCCCGCTGGTACAACAAAGATTTTCTCTCTTTTCAAATTGAGAATATGGGTGAAATAGTGAAATAAAATCCATAAAAAGTGCAGTTTGAGTTTACAAATCTGAACAAAGTACATACATATCAATTTCGCGAACAACGTTTTGAGTACACATGGGCTCCAGATTAGATCCTGGTTTTGCCTGTGTTCATGTTGGTTACCTTGAGAAGAACGTGTTTCGTGTATACAAGGGAACGTTTCCTAGTCTCTACAGAAGGTAAACACCTCAAAATAATTAAGAAAGTCCGCACTCATGTAATCCGTTCTACACCAAAACCTGATCTTGTTATGACAGTTTGATTGAAAAGGTCGTGTGCAGAATCTTGTTAGCTGCAGTTTGATACCAAATTTACTACCGAAAACTCTAAATTCACAGAGATTGATACCAGTATATGAAATTTGGTGCATTTTCAATATTTGCAAATTAAAAACGGACCACGCGGACCTGTAGAGGTGAATGGCAGAGCGCGACCATTGACATAGCCCGAAACAACCGCTTGGTCATATCGATCGCATCGTGCCCTAGGATTCATCAGTGAAGCACTGTAGCAATCCATGCGTTTGACCATATTATTGCCACGCTAAGCAATTTCGACCGCGTGCTTCGTTTTGATTTGCAACTTTTGAAAATTTATATCCACTACGATAAAAAATATTGGCCAGCCCATCCATTATGACACGATATTGGATAGGCAAAAGACAAAATCCTATCTTTTATTCTCATTCTTATTCAGTTTTAATGTAATTTTTGCGAGAAAAACTGTCTTTTTTTCAGAACAAAATAAAGTTACTTTTGTGAGGACATCCCCGTTGTTTTAAATGAACGAAACCATCACGAACATCTAAGCCGCCGAATTGCGTTCTTAGTTCTCGCATGTGTATTACGCAAACGCATTATCGTATTAATTCTTGATAATGCTTAACGGAGATCAATACTATAATGGAAGACAAAGATAAAAAGACAAGTTTGAGTCTGACGTCATCTGTCAATTAAACTCGAACACTCGAGCATGTCAACAATGCCTAGAAAAGCCTTGTAAAAGTATGTAATTTTTCGCCATTTACTGCTATTCCTTTTCTACGTTCGGCACCAGATAAATCGACCTTCCTTTTACGCGCTAATTAACCAATCATGGATCGTAGAGAATTTGATTGACAGTGACGTCAGACGCAAACTAGTCTTTTTATCTTTGTCTTCAATTATAATGTCATTCAAATAGAAGTCCCACAACTAAAGTAGTAATCGATAAATCTGCTCACTCAGTCATCAAATAATCAATTGAAAAATAAATAAATAAATAAATAAATAATACAAAAAGAAATTATAAATTAGGTTTTCTAGGTCCTACGCTGGTAAAATAAAGCAGCATAAGAAAAATGTTGGAGGCACGGTTTCGAGCAATTGACACTCAGAACAGCAACAAAGAAATCACAACGCCTTAGACCGCCCGGCCACTGAATCACACAGCCTACTCGATGTCAAAGAAACATATTAGAGAGATTGCGACGTTCCATACGCAGCATGTGGAACGTACGTTTTTACGTACATTAATACGGTGTTAAATATTGCTAGTCTCGGTTCCAAACTGGATTGTGCTCATTCGTCACGAAGGAGAACAAGTCAGCTGGAATAAAGATTATAATATTTGATATAATCTAATCTAGGTCGACAGAGGGCATAGTGATTGAAAAAATAACAGTAAGCTGAGTCTCTGCCTAATTCAAACAGGCTACTTTTGATTTTGACTAAAATTTTCCGCACGTGGAATATTTTCAAAAATAGCTAAATTCGCGACCTCGCTTCGATACAGGAGAGCGGTTTTGAATAAATCAACGTACGTCCGATGTCTACGTTTGGAAATCGCAATGTCTCTAATAACCTCTAACGTTACGCAATATTGGCACATGTCACGAGCGCATGTCTGCGGGTAAAGATTGTTACGAGTCGTACTTGACTCAAGGCCAAAATCACCTTTTACCCGAACTCACACGAATGCACAACACAAATACACTGTTTAATTAAGCTAACAAAATCTAAATATTTAATTGAAAGCACGTTATGATTGGTACAATATTTTACAACAAATGTAATATAATCACTCTTTATCTATTTAGTACTTAGCCAGCATTCTTCTTCTTGGTGATCATAAAGTTCTTGCAATGTTCTGGACGACTGATGTAATATATCCTTATTTACTTGTCCTGCGAAAATCAGCGAAGTCCAGTGTACACTTGAGTTTATAAATATCCTTGCGTATGAAATCCTCACACAAATCTCCTTGCGCTGCTTTCTCCAAAATTAACTCCTTGCGCTGCTTTCTCCACAATTAACTTTTTGCGCTGCTTTCTCCAAAATTGGTGCTATTTCCACCTTTCACACAATATCTTCAGGAAGCAGGACTGCGATGCAATTGTCCCCACTTATTTTGACAGTTGCGTTGAATCAAAACACCAGACTTCAGCAAGTCGACAGAAGAATATATATTCCTTTCTTGGAAGAAGTACGTTCTTTGACGTATTCTAGATCTTCTCCGACAATACTGGCAAATAGTAGTACTTTGACTACATAAAATATTTCTGGTTTGCAATTTCCTTTCTTTGAAGGAATTGGACTGTAAGCATATTAGCTAGCTAGCCCAGATCAACACTACCAACTGTGTATAATAATTGTGCTTACATTTTCTTATATATCAAGCAGTGGGAAATCCCAAATATTAATAGCCAAATGTGATCTTGGAAATTCACAAGCCTTAATTATAACATTAACCTTTCACATGACATCATTTCCTGAGGTGAATCCCCTGACATCACTTCCTGAGGGGAATCCCGTGATATCATCTTCACTTTACAATCTCTAGGGGTATTCCCATATGATTCCAAATTAGATATGATTCAACTTGTTTTGCTCAATTTGAGAGGGGAATTCCCCCAAAATGTCATCACTCATGTAACTTTGTAAACAAAGATAAATCATCAAATTAAATTACTTAGGGCACATCACAAGATCATACATAATAGAAAGACGCACAAAGGGTCTATCCCTGAAGTCATACTAACCAAACGGTCATTGACATGTATCCAATTCTTGTGACCTTGATACAGTCAACATAATTCCACAAAGAAGTATATTAGGCGTAGACGCAATCATCAATGCGGGAAGTATAAAACCATAGTCACCACTCGTGCACTTTTTTGAGTCTACGGCTATTCCGAAAGCTGCCTTGAACCCTGAATTCAGAGGTAATTTTCGGTTGTTACATGGAATTCAAAGTAATTATATCATGAAAAAACCCACCGAGAGGACTACGACACTTATTCAGAGCCAATCTACATTTTGTTATTTACGAAAGCCGACGATCAAAGTAAAATTATAAAAGGAGCAGGACCGGATATCAACGCACAGCGTCATCATCCCTATATCTTCGTGTCAAAAATTGCCGTGATAGTACGGCGAATCCTCTCGTTTTTCAATAGCTACGCATGGCGATTTTGTTCGAGATAGGCCGAGCGACTCAGGCTAAGCATCATACGACTATCATATGAGATAAATTCGATTTGTTTTCAGGTAAAACCCAGGTTTTGTTTTTAATACACTAACTTGAAATTAAATACACTAATTAGCGGCCATTGCTGTTTGATCTGGATATATTTTTACTGCATTTTATGCGTAACGATTTTAAAATCGTAAGTTAAAATTGTAATATATTTAATTTTGAGAATTAAAATTATATAAAGGAACACATATAGCACATTCACCTAAGATCCAGGTGTTTGTATAGAATATATTCAATCACACGCCTATGACACAATGCATATGTAAACTTTCTTTATCTGTGTCAACAATAGAATATTGATCACCAATGGAGTATGGAGCTGTATAAAAAAATATTTATAATATAGGGTGTTGACACTGTGCAAAGTTAAATCCCGGTAAGCCTAAAATCGCATCGAAAACGCCAAAATGCAGTCACAAAATTTATAATATATATTACTAAATCACCAAAACGAATTGTAACAAGGGTATGCAGAAAAGAGTTGTATTAGCAATAACAAAGTATGCGCAAAAAGATTTGTCTTTGGCATGTCGCCTTCTTGAAATATCACCAAAATATCAAATTTCGGAAAAAACGCCCCAAAATTGAAAACAAACACGAACCTTCCAAAATAAATGCACATTTTCACTTGGTGACCCGGTCATTACCTGGTGCTGTGATTTGGGATTCCGCGTCGCTTTTTCTCTCTAGTTACCAGTACTTTTAGTTTGCCCTTACCCCAGCCCTTAAAACCTATCATAAACTATTCCTCTGGTCATGCATGGCATAAAGATTCACAAAATATATACTCTGAACTATTTTTCTGGAGTTATTAGCGAAAAGGTCGATGGTCAACATCATTTGGGCTCCATAGAGGTCAAAACAGAAATATCCTCCGATTTTGACGAAAATGGCCTCAAGTTTGTCTCATTATAACAATCCAAACAAAGAAAAATGTTCACTATGTAGGTCATTTTGTTACCTAGGTAACACAGCGAAATGGGTCAGCACCTATTTAGTCCTATTGCCAGTGACCTATTTTGTTGGAGTTTGTTTGTGATTTTCTCGAAAACTGTCGTTTTTAAACCAAATATGTGTTTATATTTAGTTTTCCTGACAAATTTACCTTCCAATAAAAGTATGCTTTGATACATGATCTCGCAGCCAAATGTTCGGGTTTTTATTTTGTTCTTGTTTCGATTTCAATCGTCATAGGTAAAACGGCATAATAAACGAATACGGGTAGA